>NC_056741.1:359084150-359126650 GCF_019279795.1 Protopterus annectens
ACTTACATTATGGGTGTGCAATACGTTCATGGGGTGAGAGATGGAATCCGCAGACAAAGGTACCTTTTTAGAGTTGTATTTTTTTTTTTATTTTCTTCTATTTTCAGTGTAAGCAGAATGATGATCGCAAATGTACCTGCATGGTTTGCTTTTGCAATCATTATGTTGGAGTAGTTTTAATGTATTGTTTAGGATTGCAATCATTAGGGTTAGATCTTTTTTCTTTACCATTGATCATTGACAAAATTGCATGATAATTAGTGCATTTTCATCAACAATGACTAGTAATATTCTGATATAAGAGATCCAAAGAGAGGTTTTGGATTGCTTTTAAGTTAATGAATCCTGGATTTCTGTTCATTTACTTGTTTTTATATGAAACAAAGAAATCAGTACAGCCTGCTAGTGTCACTCCGGAATCATCTCTTCTCCTTACATCTCTAATCATGTTTATGTAATATTTGCTCTTTGGCTCGAATGTTGGATGTACAAAGGAATCCTGGATAAGAGATGGGTTTGCCAGGCCCACTGGTGATCTTTTTCCTTTAATTCTATATGGATAGCTAGATAAACAGAGATAATGATATAGATATAGATATAGATATAGATATAGATAGATAGGTTGCCTTAACCACTGCCCTTTTAGCAGATTATGCAAAAAGCTACCATATAAAGCCATGATCTAGCTTTGGGACTGTATGTTGAGTTGTTAATAATCTTACTGTCTTATTCATCTGTGAAACATGGTAAATTCCAATGTTTTTCTCTAGCAGTATTGGCACCCTGGGTGAACTATTGCAGATGCAGTGTCAACACTGTCTCACTGATGTGGCCTGGTACACACCATCCTTGTAACTTGTGGTGGAATGTGTTAAGTTCTTCTCACTGCTTAATATATGTAGTCACTTGATTGTATTTTTCATTTTTCAGTAGCTTGTCTGTCTGTCCTTATGTTTAAATCTCCATGAGTATTAGGAAGTTCTCACTTAAGGTTCACTTTTGTGCTCATCCTGCATGCTTCCTATTGTTACATAAGATTTCTTTGGATCTAAAGGTAAAGTGTTTCCTAGAGTGATATTACATGTCCTATATTCTTTCTGCCCATACTTATCAGCCTGGAGGTTGAATGTTTATGTTAGCAATGCTAATGTTAGATCCTTTAATTAACTGACTTTAAGAGATCTAAAGTTGTCAGAAGATTAGCTGCTGTCATAACCTTTAGGGAAATTTTTAAGATCTTCTTCATGGATCTCTGTTATAGTTTGAGTCTAATGCTCTTCCTGACTTTTCTGAGCTGAGAATTGTCCCCAGGGCTGGACTGATGTCACCTTACCTTAGATATCTTCATGTACTTGGTATGCAGGAGGTATCACCCATGCCATTTTAAGTTTTTTGTTGCAGTGTACCAGTTTCAGACAGGCGAGTACATCATAATGCTTAATTGGTCCAGTCCTGTGACTGAAGATTATTGAGAGGTAAGTACCCTTTTGGAAACCCTTTTCATTCAGTGTCTTTACAGTTGTTTGTACTTTGTTTTGTAAGTAGGAGTCTAGGAAACAAACTACCATACATGGAGGAGTGAAGTATGCCCTCACCTGTAAAAGCCAGCAGATGTGTTTATATATCTACAGATGCTTTATAAAGACTAACATGCGGTTTTCTGTCTAAGTCTGGAGCATAATGTGGCTAGCTGTAGTATCTGCCAGGGTTTTTGTCCAAAGACTTTAAAGAGAAGGCAGGAAGTTAGACCAGGTCTAACAGAGATTTTGCAGCCTTGTTAAAATCATTTGCCATGTTCCTGTCCCAGAGACTTCCCATGCTCTGGAACAAGATTCCAGTCTACTTTAGGCAGAGCTCCTCACTAACACTCTTCAAGAGAAACCTTGACGAGTGGATGTGAAATAGAAAGTTTACCCCAGGGATCACTTCAATGGCTCTGCTGGACAGAAGCACAGGGAACTAATCTAAGGGGGTGGTGAAAGCCAACACAATTCCGGCTAGGCTTGTAAATGCCTTCGGGCAGATAGCCTAGTACCTACCTATGAACCTACCTATATAGATATAGATATAGATAGATGAGTAGATAAATAGATAGATAATATCTTACTAGCATTCCTCTCACATGGCTTTTAAACAGTGCTCTTGCATTCTGCTTCCACAGTGTCATACTTAAATCTCTGTAGCTGTTGGACAAATAGAGTAACCGCCTGGCTTCTCTAGGATTCAAATCCCAGTTCATCAGCCAAGCAGAACACTCTTCTAGTGTTTGCATACTGAGGCAACAGAGGAGTTCAACTACCTAATATATAAGCAGTAAGTTCCTCCCAGATTACATACACTTATAGTTTGCAGTAGGTAAATAAACAGTAGGTCATATAATATTTAAGTAGTAACCATGCCAGCTTAAGTCCTAATATCCCTCCCAATCACACTTCCTAACATACATAACAATTAAAAATTCTGCCGACATAAAACATCATTCTGCCCTTGCAAATAAAACTCACAATTAAACCAGACTAAATCTCTGCGTATAAATGAAACTGAAAGTTTCACTACAGTAAAATAACATTTAAATATAAACACAGAAATATATGCCTTTGTGGAAAACTCATGAAGTAAAAAGGGCATTTATACTAAATCATATTTTATATTTTTGACTAAATACTGTATAAGCATCAAACAGAAAGTAAGTAATAAACTTACCTTTCTTCAGAAGAATTATTAATAGGATAGCAAGCAAAATATACCTCTTTTCTGTCACTAATTTCATAACCATCTACCCCAGTAGAAATTTCTTTAACAGAGAAAAGGGTCTCAAACAGAAGAATCAGTTGGTAATTACAGTACACTGAAACTAGTCTTATTTTAATCTAAAATGCTGCCATCACTTCTGTCTAATGTGACTGAGGATGCCAAGTAATTATTCTGGTTGCATAACCTAATTTGTCCGGTTCCCTTCAATAATACACAATGACACCAAATGACATTTGATGACCTTTATTAATTTCACACATAACTTTATTACATTATTTCAAATATTAATTGTAACAGGAATGACCTTGCAACCACAACATGTAAATCCTTATAGCATATATCAGGGCAGCGTACCCTGCTCAACCTGCCTGAATAAGTAGCGTCCAAACTTCCGGTCACTTATTTTTATCAATCAAGCAGTGCCTTACAGCTCACTTTCATCCCCAACACTCATTACATCAGCACCCAACACCAAGAGTGGGAAAAGCAGAGGGACAAGCCTACCCCTTTTCTCTGCCCAATATCCACCTCCATAACCATACCAAACAAATTAACCATATGAAAAAAGGTGAAGGAGAGTGAGTTGCAAATTCACACCAAAATGTGATTCCTTTTCCCAGTTACAGTCCTATAAAAAACCTAAGTCCCACCCTAGATATACCTCGCTTCCTGTAAAGTCCCCTTAACAAATTAACCTATCCTTTCCCAAACCTATCTCTCTTTTTAATCTTAACCCTCTTCCCCAAGAAATCTTCCACCCCCACCCCCAATTAATTCACTCTAACCCTTACCAAAGATGTCCCTGGACTAATTGGTTTGTTCCCAAACCAAATTTGTCCCGGTTCCCTTCAATAATACATGATGACACTAAATGACATTTGATGACCTTTATTAATTTCACACACAACTTTATTACATTATTTCAAATATTAATTGTAACAGGAATGACCTTGTAACCACAACATGTAAATCCTTATAAAATCCATCAGGGCAGTGTACCCCGCTCACTCTGCCCAAATAAGCAGCATCCAAACCTCCACTCACTTATTCTTATCAATCAAGCAGCGTGCTGCAGCTCACTTTCATCCACAAAACTCATTGCATCAACATCCAACACCAAGAGGGAGGAACAGAATAGGGACAAGCCTACCCCTCTTCTCTGCCAACCAGCCTGACCACAGGTTGTTCCCCTCTCTTACAAAAGAACTTTCACCAAACCTTCTAAAAATAAAGTTAAATGTGCATTAACCAAATCTAAACCAAACTCATTCAAGTGCACCCAATTGGATCTAAACCAAACTGGGTCCCTTTCATCAAAATCCCTATAGTCTATCATATGCATACATACCCAACACCCCCAACTGCCATGCCAACCTGTAGTTAATAAACCTCCTTGCATGCTCCAAAGCCTTAAAACTAGCAGCATTCTTCCAATCCAACACAAATGTAGTACTATCTCCGGCCATACAATGCACAGACCTGGATATAATAGGTTCATAGGTTGGTACTAGGCTATCAGCCCTAGGGCCTATACAAGCCTAGCCATAACAATTCCCTGGCTATTTCTTCCCACACTATTTACTTCCCTGGACTCCTGTCTAGCAGGGCTTCTGACGTGATCCCCGGGGTGAATTTCCTTTCTCCCATCCAATCGTCAAGGTTTCTTTTTCAGAGGACCAAAGAGGCACTCTGCTTGACATGTATGGGCAATCTATTCCAGAGTCTGGGGAGTCTCTGGGTCAGGAACCTATCCCTCCAGCATGTTTTGTTTATTGTGATGACAAGGTTTAGATCCCTGGAGCGTGTGGCTCTGAGGGATTGGGATTTCTTTAAGTGTAAGCATGTCCAACAGCTCTGGGTTTTACATGGCCTTGTATGTTAAGCAAAGATTGCCTGTGAGTAGACGATATGCGACAGAGTATAGCTGGAGTTTTTTAAGGCAGTCAGCGTAGGGCATCTGCTTTAGGCCTGTGATTCTTTTAGTGAGGTATTTCTGTGGCCTTTCCAGTTGTTGCAGATGTCTTGAGAGGTACATACCAAACGGGGCATTGTATTCTATAATGGGTCTAATGAGGGATGAGTACAATGGGACAATGACCTCCTTTTTTCTGAATGAAAAGCCCTTAGTGATGAGGTGTGCCACATAGAAGGATTTCCTGACTGTTGTGGCGATGTGGTTATCAAAGGTGAGACCACTGTCCACCTGTGTCCCTAAGTCTCTTATCAAACTTTCGGTGTTTAGTGTACTGCCACCTATATGGTAATTCACAGATACATGATTTTTCCCAAAGGGGATAACTATACATTTCTTGGCATTAAGCTTGAGCCCATGGCTCTGGCACCAAGCATCTGTTTCTGTAAGGCCCTTTTGTAGAGTATCCACATCATTTGGGGATTCAATAATGGCTCCCAGTTTGCAGTCATCTGCAAACTTTGTTATCCAGAGTCCCTTAGTGTTGGCCTGTACTTCAGAGAAGTAGATGCCAAACAAGAGCGGTCCCAGGACTGAACCCTGAGGTACTCCACTTGTCACTTGTCTGGAGCTGGATTTGGAGTCGGCTACTTTTACAGTGTGGGTTCTATCAGTAAGCCAGTTAGCAACCCATTGGGTGACGTAGGGATTAATGCCCAGCTTAGTAAGTTTATCTATGATTCCAGAGTGGGGGATGGTGTCTGCAACATATACAGATCCTTCCTTATCTTATCCACCAACTGCTTCTTAGGAATTATTCCCAAGTCATTACCAGCCAAATGCATCATCAATATTTGAGAAAGCCCCATCTGAGACCATATCATTTCAATTTCATCCATAAGCTGAGTCCACCTAAGACCTCTAATCCCATGCCAACTAACTTTTCTATCCATCCTTATTGCTGCTGCCTTCACTGCTCAATGGATATATCAATGGCCCAAAATGACAATGTCCTTCTAACTGTCCATCCCAGTCAATATAAACTCAAGTCTTTTCTATCCATCCTTACTGCTGCTGCTCTTCACTGCCCAGTGGATATATGAATGGCCCAAGATGACAATCTCCTTCCTGAAAGACAAAAAAAAAGACCCTTCCACATGTTAATTATTAGTTCAATCAATCACCAAATATAAGATAAAAAGACATTGGAAGACCACCGCCCCACTCTCTGGATGACCTCAATAGATCTGTCTTCCATAGCCAAATCCAAAGCCCTACCTATATGAAAATAATGAGTGAATAATCTCTCACCTGGATAACCCATACATCGCAGTGCCTTTCTTATTACATATACAAACTGATTACCTGTTACTACCTTACCCCCCTCAACCAAAAAAAATTCCTGAGATCTCCCCACATGAGTCCAAATCAATTCCACAGTGCAAGGAACCAGACAAAGCCCCTCATTCCTCTCCTTCCCAAGAACTATCTGCGTGCCCTTCCCTAACTGATCCATTTTAGACCTATGTGATCAAATGTGCACTGACCCTGGAAAAAACATAATATCTATCCAGACTAAGGACCCTAACAGCTCTGACATCCAAAATGCCCCAAAAATACATCCATTAACGCAAAGTAATCCACAGAATATAATCCACTGACTCACCCACCACTAAAGCTAAACCCTTCAAATAAAATTTCAAAGCCTGTCTCGTCAATGGCCAATGCAGATCCATATTTACTCCAACTACTCTACCTCATCCTCTAAATGTACACCCCACCATCCAGACCTTTGTAAAATCATGCATCCCAACCACCTGCACAAATATATTAATCATTGTCAAGTCCACCTTAACCGATTGCACTGCCTTACCATGCCTCCAAGCCCGAGCCAGATTTCACAGTAATAATTCCTCTGACCAAACCCCTTCATCCTCAGGCAACTGCAAAATAAATTTATCAAAATCATATAATGCCCTACCATACACTCTCCTGGTAGACGCCACCCAAGATTTTTGCACCAGCTTCCTGGTTATGTCAACCCAAGATGCCACATGTCATCTGGCAACACAATCAGCTGTCCCTTCACCCCTGGGGCCAACTGTCAGAACCCGGAAAACTGAAATCAAGACAGACTCTCAGCAATCTCATTCCTAACCCCTGCCACATGCACACATGTGAAAGAAAAATGTATTAACAAGCTCTGCAACACAACCTTACATAAAACCAACAACAATTCATAATTCACAGTCTTTGCTTACAAACCTCATACCACTGCTGTATTATCCAAATTAAAAAATGCCCCTCTTTCCCCTCAATTTCTCCTGCCAAACTACTGATGCAACCCAGATTGGCAACATCCCTTTTCCACTCATCTTTCCACTCCACTGGCCAGTGAGCCACAAACCATTTCCCTCCAAAAAATTTACCCATTCCGATAATCCCAGCTGCATCTGTAAACAACTGCAGTTCCTCTTGATCAAACCACTCCATCTGCCAAAAAGAGACACCATTAAAATGCTCCAAAAAGGACAACCAAAGTGCCAAATCAGCCAGTACCAACTTGTTAATCCTGGCTCAATGATGTTTGCTTTTCTCTTTTTTTAACAAAAAGGCCACTGACCTACAAAAAGTATGCCCTGGATGAACAGCCTGACATGCAAAATTCAGAAGCCCTAAAAGCTCCATAACGTCTTTAATCCACACCTTATCCTTGAACACCACCCACCCATTCTTCTTCTTCAGTTGGGCTATATTATCAGCCAGATAGCAAAACAACCCATGTTCTGCATCCACCAATCAACCCAAGAAATCTAATGCCCTAGTTGTGCCATCCAACTTCTGCCTAGCCAATGGGACCCCCAACTTATCACACATCCCCAAAAACTCTCACAAACCTTCTAACACTCCCTCAAACCCCTCACCTACTATCAAGAAACCATCCACATAATGCACCACTCTCTGCGTATCCACCAGCTGCTGTCAAACCCAATGAAGTACAGTGCTAAATTTCTCAAAAGTAGCGCATGCTACCAAGTATCCCATTGGCATAGCCTTATCAAAGTAAAATTTTTTTCCAACTACCATGCCTAATAACGGCCACTCCTCCTCCCATGCTGGCAACAGGAGAAAGGTGGATTCAATGTCCACCTTCACCAACCAAGGATCCTTAAACTCCCAAATAACCTTTACAGGGTCATCCAAAGATGCATAATTGACCTTGGCATCCTTGACTGAAATTAAGTCATTAATGGAGCTCCCTTCCGGGTACAACAAATTGTGAATCAGCCTGAACTCACTGGCCATCTTATTAGGAACCAAACCCAATAGTGAAACCTTAAAACTCTCAAAGGGGGAGCTATCAAAAAGTCCCAGCAACCTACCTGCCTGTCATTCCTTCTCTACCAAACCCTCCAATATATCATCCTTCTCCTGTAGAGATCGCAAATTTTTACAGAATACCCCATACCCACCACCCTTGATTTAATAGAAAACCCCTAAGAAAATCCCTTAATTATTTCTTCTTAAGAGAGGAATCAGGAAATTGCTGGAGCATACACCTCAATACTTCCACCTTAATTGGAGAATGTGTCCCCCGCCCATCCCCTTGCCCCCGAAAGGACACCCCTCCCCATAACCCCTCAAACATTCACCCTACTTCAGGGATTCTGAACCCCCTGGAAAGAAGAAGCTAAACCACAGACATCAGTTGAAAGTGAACCCAGAAGCACCAAATTAACCTCCTGCTGACCACACTGCACCACTGGATGGCTCCCTGCACACCTTGAACAAGCATTCAAGAACTTACACCCTACCCACGAGCAACATCCTGATTTAAAAGCCCAACATACCCCTTCCCTTCTCCCCCTACAGTTCCTCCTCTACTAACCACCACAAAGCTATCCATCATAGTAGCTAGGCACATGTCTGGATGTCTAAGTTCTCATCGGAGAGAGTGACAAACTGCTTTCTGCTTCTGAATCCTCTGGTCATACCATAACCGAGTGGTCCCTGGCCACAAATGCTGACCCTCCCAAATTGTCACAAAGTAAGCCAAAAGTGGCAAAGGCAAAGAAGTATCCTTCTCCAGCCAAACTGCCATGTAGTAGATGAAACCAGCCACCCAATTATTCCACATCCTAGGTCGCAGCCTACCTACTCTCCTCCTCCCCAACACAGCTAAAGCTGCCAAAAGGTCCTTGCTATTCACAGTCTCTGATTTCACCATTTGCTGCAACCCTTCCACATTAATTAATTCAAAAACATCAACATACTTCCCCTCTAACTTTTCTCCTTAACTGAGGAGGGAATGTGAGGGGTCAGAAAAACTGTCCCTGCCCATTGCCCCAAAGCCTGCACAGCTAACCAATCACAAGGCCATATGCCAAAATCTGACCCAACTTCAAAAAATGATCCCACCCCACCCACGGATGACCCCAAGCTCCCCACAGACAACCCTATGCTATCCTCCCTACTAATTGCTTTACCCTGTCCCAACTCATGACACATCTGCCTAGCCCCCATAGACCTTCCATCTTCACCCGACCCCTAACAGATGTATCCCATTCTATCCCACAGTCATTCCCCATTCACTCCATATCTGCCCTACCTAATGGGACTCCCAACAGGATATCATAACTTGCCACTCTGTCTGAAGCCAGTCTAACCACAGGAGGATCCACTGCAAGCATATCTCTCAACTGCTGTGCCCGCTTCCCAAGAGCCACCGATCTGGTCTTCACCACCCGATTTCATTTCTTTCAGATGGACTCATCCACATCATCTGCCATCCAGGACTCAGCATTAGGCACCTTCTGGAATAGTTCTTTCACTTTCACCACAATGGCCTCCCACCTCTGCAGTAAAGTCTGCATATTCACCAACTGTAACAATAAAAAAGACATATTAAGATAGAAGACAAAAAAAAAATCTCCATTCATTTTCTCAATGTCTGCCTGATCTACCTAAATGAAACCCTGGTACACCCAAAAAGGCACCCTAAAGTATACTTTTCAGCCTCTGAGACTGAAATCTGAACAAAGCATAAATAATGGGGATCAAAGGCTGAAAATAAGAACAAACCAAAATTATGTGGTCAACTTTGGACATTCTGCAAAACAGCTAAAAGGGGATGCCAAGTACGTGACCTCTCTCATGCCAGTCGAGTAGCTCTGGCTCAAACACCCATCCATTGACCTGTGCCTGCTACAGACCCAATCCTCATTCTGTTCATTTATTTTTTTTTTTTTCTTTTGTTTTGTAATGTAATGCATACTTCTCAACCACCTAATGTAACAAATCTGGACAAATCCTAAAACAATGGGGGGGACAAAGGCCTAAAATTAAGTCCGATGTCAAATCTAGCTCATATAAATTTAGAAAGTTGCTAGAAGAACAGGACCTGTGATATCATGCACTTTCTGAAAATATGAAGTCTAAAATACAAATTCATGTCATTACTTAACAACTTCAATCTTCAGCAATTATCTAGAAAACAGCATTTTTTTTAGAGGAACAGACCACAAATATGAGCAAAAAAAACCCCTGCACATTCTGCCAAAATCTGGACAGTTGAGCGGTATGATGTGACGTGGTAGACAGACCATCTGACATCCACGCTACATACCTCTCAATCTCCTGGAACAAGAAATCCAGACAAAGCCTTAAATGGGGGGGGGGTAAAGGGTCAAACATAGGGACACCCTTCAAACACCACTCCCTCAAACTCAGAAAGCTGATAGACTAACAGGTCCTGCATCAGTATAAATCTTCAAAGGAAATGATGTCCAAAACCTTCTGACCCCATTTCTCAGTTTTTCCCAGTGATTTGCCAGAAAACCACAGTTTTATGAGAAACAGGCCAAAACCATGAAGCAAAAATCTGAACACTCTGCGAAAATCAGGGCAGCCGAGAGGCAGGCCATGCTACCTCAGTTCCAATGGCTGCCCCATACTGCTCATGCATGGTAGGCGACCATTAAGCTAACCAGCTTGTAGTCCACGTTAAAGTCATCTGCAGCTGGCCCAAACTAGTAGGCAGTTGTGACTTTGTTGCTGTTAGTTTGGGCCTCAGATGAACACTTTGCTCAAGCTAGACCACCAGGAAACTGCTGCACAGCTCCCACACCAAATGGGTTACACCACAATCCTGTATTACAAACCCGAGAATGGACTACCATGGTTCCCAACTATGTGGCCTTCTCACAATTGAAGCAAAAGAATGGCAAGGAAAGCATGTGAGTCCATCATTAAATGTAAACAACAGCAGTACTGATGGAAATGTAAACAACAGCAGGACTGATGGAAATGTAAACAACAGCAGGACTGATGGAAATGTAAACAACAGCAGTAGTGATGGAAATGTAAACAACAGCAGTAGTGATGGAAATGTAAACAACAGCAGTACTGATGAAAATGTAAACAACAGCAGTACTGATGGAAATGTAAACAATAGCAGTACTGATGGAAATGTAAACAACAGCAGGACTGATGGAAATGTAAACAACAGCAGTACTGATGGCTGACTATAATACCCTTTTTCTACTTAGTCCCTTCTCTCCTTTTTCTTATTTTTTTTTTCTTTTTTTTTTATGTAGGCCAGACAATACTACTAACATTCATATCACTCCAGAAATACATCACCCCCAGGACTCTGACACCTTTCCTCAATGCAACACAAAGGGGAAAAGGAAAAAAAAACACTTCAGAAACAAAGCCAAATGTTCCCCAAACCCTTAAAACCAAACCTTACCCACCTCTTTCATGCACACAGTTATTAACCCAAGGCTTACCTGACTACAGCAGTACCTACCGTTTGTCTGGGACGTAAGTCTCCACTATTGCAAATTCACACCAAAATGTCATTCTTCTTCCCAATTAAGGTTCTATAAAAAGCTAAGTCCCACCCTAAATCTACCTGATTTCCTCTAAAGTCCCCTTAACAAATTAATCGATCCTTTCTAAAAATCTGGTCAAACCTATCTCTCTTCCTTAATCTTAACCTCTCTCCTCAGCAAATATAATACCCTCACCCCCATTTAACTCACTCTAACCCTTACCAAAGATATCCCTGGACAAATTGGTTTGTTCCCCAAACCTCGTTAATCAAAAACAAAAAGTAAAGAACCTTTCATTCTTAAATATTTAATTAAGCTCAGTATAGAGTCTCCAGGACACTGCTGCAGCTATTATAAGTTTAGCTTATTTCAATCTTATACCAGCCTATTTATACTCAGTATACAGATTCTTACATTTTTACAAGTTGTTGAGACATTGACATGGATTCATAGATACTGGCACAGAGATATAACTCCCAGAGCACTCATGAGCTGAGATGTAGATCTGTACCTGTTTGCAATTCATAACAATGCAGATTGTCGCATATACAACTTCTCATTACTGGCGGTTGGCATTACTATGAATCACTGAACCAAGCCATTCTGACGTCTTCACTTGAGCAACCTACCTGCCCTTCTCTCGAAGTAGGGCAGACTCTACAGACCACATGGAGTCATAAACTGCCCCCCCATACACACACACACACACACACACACACACACACACACACACACACACACACACACACACACACAAATAGTCATATCCCCCTACATAACATACACATACATGCATGGGTTCTGGGCTTGTAGGAATTAACGCTAGTTTCAAAACAGACATAGGAGTTATTAAATAAATGGTGCAGCGTGTTCATTGAGTTGCTTGTAAAGATGTTGATTCACACACCAGAATGACACAAACTCAACCACTTTAAGTTATAAAAACAGCTAACTTATCTTTAAATAAATCTACTCCTTAAAGCTAAAAACCATTGCAGTGTTAACCCCCCACATGCACATATATAAATATCAGCTTGAATACTGGTATGAGGAGAATTAGGATGCAGGGGCGATATGTTCAAATGCACCTTTTCACACACACACACACACACACACACACACACACACACACACACACACACACACACACACCCTCCCTCATGCTGTGCTAACACACTCTATACCCTCAACCCACCCCTGACAAACACACACACACACACGCACACACACACACACACACACACATACATACACAGGTGTGCGCACTCATATGAGACAGACACACAGTCTTATACTCACAGAGTCATGCCGTTACCCATCAGGAGCATACACGTATGCATTTTCAATACTGGTCTTTAGGATAACATGGACAGTACTGAATGTAAGACTTCTGTATTATCAGGATATCCTAAAGAATCAGTGCACTTGGCTGCTGTCTTAGTCGACCTCATTAGCAATGGCCCAAACCTCAACTACAGCATTTGGTGCTGAAACCCTCCCTGCCCAGTAGTGAGGAAATGTGCTTTCAAACAACAGAGGGCTCTAGGAGTCATAGCAGAGCTTCTGACTTTGCATTCTAGATAATTTATGTATAAATCCTATTTATTAACAGATGATCACTTCCTGAAATAACTTGACATCCTCACACATTCAAAACCTTAATTTACCATGTCTTTTCAATATGAAGTATAGTCATTCTTATCATAATGCTACACACAATTTGTTGGGAATAGTTCCTCATTATGGAAACACTTGCATTTTGCATTGTTATTTCTTATGGTATTTGTTTGATAATCTGTAGGTGGGTGCATATGTAAAATACCCCAAAACCAAATAACCAACTCATAAGAATGGCACATCGAATCGCATATTCATATTTTATAATCAGATATGGAAAGAATACAAAATAAAGGGGCATAAATAAAGAACAAGTGAACTTGTGTAAAATGTTCTAAAGCACATCATAAAGCAGTGGAATTTGTAAGATAGTAGCAAAACAATGGAAATGAATAACAGCAGATAATTACCTAAAACAATAATTAGCTTATGAAACTACTTCATCTGTGTTCATGTGCTAATGCGCTACGTATGTTTACAAATTAAAATATAATAAAACAGATTAAAAACTGCAAAAATAAGAAATAAAACAGTGTTATGTCAAAAGAAGAACAATCCTTGACTAAGTCATCTGAAATAGAAAGGTAGAAATGGGTCTTTGGGTACCAGTTAGAGTCAAAGTCACATGTTCTGAAGGCCACCATTGTAGTAAGGTTCAAAACTGTGGATACTAATAAGCAAAGGTGTAAAATCCAGATATTGTTATTCATGCCTTCTGAGCCTCTAGTAGCCCCATGGTAGCATAGCATTGTGCCTACAATGGCCATGAAGGCAGTATCCACTCCTTTTAGTAAGAGGGGTGAATATCATTTAAGGTGAAGCCAACATCAAGATCTTAAATATCATACATAACCAGAGAGAGAGAGAGAGATACAGTTCAATCTGCAGAGTGTGGATATAATATGCTGGATATGATTTGTCTCCATAACTAACCATATAGCAGGTTTCTGCACCAGCTGCAAACAGTCAGACTCTGCATGGAGGACCCTCAGGTGAAAGGCCCTGCAATAGTTAAGATAAGAAGAGAGCAGGGCACAACAACTATTGAGATTGTTTTCATGGTATCAAGTGCCTAATAGATATGATAATGCTTAGTTGATAGAATGAAGAATTGGCAGTTGCAGACCCTTGGCCCATAAATGTCAGTTGGGCACTAAGGATCTCTTTCATTTTTAACTTCATGAGCAAACTCTGATTTGTTGCCATCATGCGTAATATAATGTGGCAAGACCATCAGCAATATCTCGAACAGCAGCATGCACCATTGTAGACTCTATCCTACTGATTTTTATTTCCGCCATTTTTTTTGATCAAATGATACAGAATCGTATATATTGTCAAGTAAAAGTGACGAGAAGACTGTATAACTTACCACAACAAAGTGAATCAGAAAGTAGCACATACATAATATTACACAAAACTAACAGAACTTAATAATACCAATAACCTACGGCAAAGATAGGGAAATATGTTCATAGGTTCATAGGATGTTACTAGGCTATTGGCACGAGGGTCTTTGAAAGCCTAGTCGTTAAATCCCAGTCTAATACTAGATGAGAGATACCATCTATGCCCAAGGTTTTTCTAGCAAAAACTACTTATGTCCAGGAGAGAAGCCAGGTAATCCCCAGCAGAAATTTATAGTTTCCCATCCAGTCATCCAGGTTACCCTTAAACAGGGTCATGAAGGTGCTCTGCTCGATATGGATTGGAAACCTATTCCAGAGGAGTGGCAACCTCAGAGAGATGTATCTGTGTCTCCAGCAGGTCCTGTTAATGTCGCAGGCTAGATTGAGGACTGGTTCTGTTTATGTCACAGGCTAGATTAAGGTCCGGTCCTGTTTATGTCACAGGCTAGATTGAGGTCCCTGGAACAGGTGACTCTAGTCCCATTTGACTTAAGGACGTGTAGCATTTCCATTAGATTTGAGTCAGAGATAGTCCCATAAACCAGACATAAGTCTCCTCTAAGTAGTCTATATGTGACTGAGTACAGTGACAGTGACTTCAGTCTGTCCGTATAAGACATGTGCTGGAGACCCTGAATTTTCTTAGTTAGAAATCTGTGAGATCTCTCAAGCTGCTGCAGGTGTCTGGTACAGCACATACCAAAGGGAGCATCATATTCAATAATGGGCCTTCTGAGGGGCAAGTACAGGGGACTTATAACCTCTTTTGCTCTTGAGACAATGCCTTTGCTAATCATTTGAGTGATGTAGAATGCCTTCCTCACCACAGTAGACACATGGTAATCAAAGTTGAGGTCACAGTCAACTTCTGTTCCCAGGTCTCTCTCACCTGAATTGGTACTTAGGGTATTATTGTTTATTTTATAATGAGCAGAGACATTGTTTTTACCAAAGGGTATAAAGATGCATTTTTTAGCATTTAGTTTACGACCATGGCTTTGACACCAATCATTGGTCATTGTAAGCCCCTCTTGAAGTATGCTGACATTGCTAGGGTATTCAATAATTGCACCTAATTTGTCGTTATCCACAAATTTAGTTAGCCACAGACCTTCCATTTTGGCCTGGACTTCTGAGAAGTATATGCCAAACAAGATGGGGCCCAGCACTGACCCTTGTGGGACCCCACTGGTGACGGGTCTGCTGGTAGAGGTAAAGTCTTCCACTTTGACTGAGTGTTGTTGATCTGGGAGCCAGTTTGCAACTCACCTGACAACATAGGGTTGATATTCACCTGAGTTAGTTTGTCAATGATGCCTGAATGTAGGATAATGTCAAAGGCCTTGGCCAAGTCAAGATAGGCTGTATGCATAGCTTTTACCTCATCTATTGCTCTGGTCATGTTCTTGAAGAAGTCCACCAGATTTAGCAAGCATGATCTGCCCTTGAAAAAAAATGAACTGGGACAGATTCAGGGATTGGAGGTCACCTATATCCTTATTTATGAGGTCCATGATGATTTGTTCCATTGCCTTATAGATGAGGCTGGTTAGACTTATGGGTCTATAATTACCCGGATCTGTTGCTGATCTTCCCTTGTGGAGGGGGATAACAATCACTATTTTCCATTCAGTGGGGACAAAGCCAGTACTCAGGATGTGGTTGACTAGAGTGCCTAATGGAGTATCTAGCTCTTGTTTTAGAACATTAAGAATGCAGCCTGGAATACCATCTGATCCCATTGATGCTGTGTTTTTAGCCTTGGAGAGACCATTGATGAATTGCTCTATGGAGATGCAGGGCGGAGGAGATGATGAAGACATGGTTTGTGGTATGCTTGGGAGGGATAGGGGTGAAATTTTCACCAAACCTGCCTGCTAGTAGTTTTGCCATTTCCACAGGGTCAGAATGTGTGATACCATCCACAATTAATTCAACACACGTCTGAGTCTTATCTTTTAGGTTGTGGACGTAGCCGAAGGAAGTCTTATGGTTATCCTTGGCTTTAATTGATAAATTTTTCTGATAGTTGCTCTTTGAAGATTTTGCGAGTTGTCTTCTTTGCTTGTTTAGGCTGAAGAGCATGCTCTTCCAGTTCTGGGATCTCACTTTTGTATTTTTAGACAGCAGCTACTTTTGCATATTGTATAATTTATTAATGCTAGACATCCACCAGGATGGTATGTTTTTTCTTGAGGATCTTGCTTTAATCCTATCCAGCATGGCTGTGTCTATACATTTGTGTAGATGTTTATACAGGGCATCAGTGTATACCTTTGTATAGCCGTCATTGTCATATGTGGAACCTGCAGCTTGGAAGTCAATTATACCTTCCCTTAGGAGGGTATAGTTAGCTTAGGTGAATTGTTTTAGCCTGCCATCTCCTTTGGGGAGTTCTGGCATTATTGTTACTTCAAAAATAACTGATTTATGGCTGGATTTAACCAGTCCAAGCCCTACACTTGAGGAGTTGCATCTGTCACTCATATTAGTGGGGATCAGGTGTAGAATATTGAAGCCCCTTCTGGAATGGTGCACTATTTGTTCCAGGGCATTTGAGTTAAAGTGCAAGTGAGTTTGGACCCATATAAGTTTTCCAATTATTGGAAGGATAGTTGAAGTCACCCATGACTTGGGTATTAGGTTGTACCTTAATTGTCCCAAGTAAGTCTAAATAAGCTGTGTGGACATCTTGGTTCATGGAAGGAGACCTGTAACTAATAATGACCTGAAGGGGAGGGGGTCTTATCAATTGTAATTTGGACTTGGAGTAGCTACATAAAGCTTTCTTGTCTAACCAGTCTGGAGATGTAATTATCTTTAATGAAGATAGATAGTCCACCTCCTTTGGCTCTCACACCTTCAATTTGTAGTCTGAAAGTGTGGAGGCATTGTAGCCTTGTAAGCCCAGGATACTTTCTGAGCAAGGTTTCTGTAACTGCACAGATGTCAACATCTTCCAGGGAGAGAAGTGCTTCCAGAGAGTGCAGTTCCTGATCTATACTTCCAGCATTTAGCAGCATGACCCTTAGTTTCTTTGTGTTTAATATTTGCATTTCAGGAATTTTGTTGTTGTGACCGTGCCTACAAAAGGCATTATGGGGGAGGCAAGTGCCTTAGCCAACAACGGAAAGCTGAGAGGTGCCAGGTGAAGACCATCTCTGGCAAAGCAGCGTGTTCTATCCACCACGTCATGCCAGACTGACAAGAACTGGATCCACTTAGTAATGTTTGGTTCAACCATTGCTAGCTTTGTCCAGCATGACCAAACAACATCTTCTACTGCTAAAACCACACAGTACCCACAATTAGTCCTAGATTACTGCTAAAATATGAGATAAAGATAATACAGTAATACAGTGAGCAGTACATAAATCAGATTAGCATACTTTTGTTTGAAATAATACATATTATATGCAATTAATCTTAGCAAAACATATTACAAAAAACAGCAAGTTTGGAATTACTGCTAAAATGTGAGATAAAGAGATTGCAGTAATACACTGAACAGTGCATAAATCAGATTAGCATGAATTCATTTGAAATAATGAATATTATATCTAATTAATCTTATCAAAACATGTTGCAAAAAGCCTTAGTGCCAGCAGCATTGAAAACAACAAACATGAAAATTAATAAAACTTTGCCTCGGGGGGGGGGAATTATCCAAATGTGTATATCCTAGGATGCCAATACACAGATGATTAAGTGATAACTATATTGTGCCACATTCAATGAACCTCTGTTTTTGGTTTGAAGGAGCAAAGAGGTTTTCATCCTCTGAAAAACATGGGCAGGAAATTCCAAAGAGAAGGGAATACCAATAGCAAAGACAAAGTAAACAGTGTCAATAATATATAGGGGAGTATTCCGTCCAGGAGGAGGGAAGGGGTACTGTGCTGCTTTGGAATCTCACCTCTCTTGCAAATAATGGACATAAGTTCATGAGCACCACCTTGTAGGTTAGGGCTGCAAGGATCAGGTTAGCCCTTCAGACAACAGGCAGTCATCTTGCCTTCTTTAATAGGGTGCAGTGATGTTCCTTCTTAGGAGAGTTTGATGTGACTACAAATGCCATTTTGAAAACCCTGGTGTTGTTATGTTGGACAGAGAGAGGTGTTGATGACTGGAAGTGCATACTCTGTAACAGGTAGTAGAACAGCTTTACCCTGTGCTTTTCTTATATGTTATGTGAGAAAGGCAGTAATCTTAAAACAGATTTTAAGCAGCCCTATTTTTAGTGATTTAAGGTCAGTAAGGAGTCTGTCCAAACTCCCAGATGTTTGTAATTGCTTACAGTTTCATGTTTACTGTTCTTAACAGTAATATATGCATTAGTTTCAGGTTGCAGAGGCCAGCCTTGTTTAGGCATTGACTAACACAACCATGCTATTGAACTAAGAAACCACCTCCATCAGATCCTTTTCCTTGTTAAGTATTCATTGATGCTAAGATAGAAGTTATCTGAGCAAGAGATGACTATGCTATTTATGTGACACAGCATTTGTGAATGTGTGAAAGAACAGGTGGCATTTATACAGGGAATAAGGAAGGGCACATTACATATATCTTTGTGACTCCTGCTACACCTGTACAGTGTTTGAATGAACATGGTTATACAAATACTCAAATTATGTGTTATTTAAATAGTTAGAAATCCATTTTAAGGTGATGCTATCTAAGTCAAGATTGCTCTACTGCTGTATAAGTCCAGAATCAGTCACACAGGTTTGACAGCCCTCCTTTCTAGTCTGAATGATGATGCTATTAAGAAACAAGGCTGCTGAAGTTATAAGTTTTATGAAAAAAATATTACTATGAAGGGACCAGGTGGCTGGCAGTATTGTTCTAGGGAATCCTTACTGGGAATGGACTCTGTCTTTTCCTGGATTTAGACTGAGGAGCCTGTAGTAAAATGGGAATTGTGTTCCCTTGTCCTCTTTATTTGAGGCTACTCTTTGTTGTAGTAATTACTGTAGCTGACTTCAACATGTAGGAATACTTACTGCATGTGAAATGTGATGAAGGTCTCACATGCACTTTGAAATTTAAGAGGAAATTCAACTGACCATTGCCTGCTATAACTAGATATTGCCTTGACTGACTGACCGACCAACTGACAGTATTCAGGAGGGGTTTTCCATCTATTTTTCCACCTGTCCTCTGATAATCAACATTTCCTCTCTTCCCAACCACCCGATAGATGCTGTCATTCTACCAGGGAGAGATTAGTTAAGTTTATTTGGTCACCTAGGGTGGCAGTCACACAAACCAGGAGTTGTACCATCATCTGAGAAAGGGATCAAAGTTTTTACTTTGAGGCTTTACCTTCCCCATCTATACTTATATGTACAAGGGTTAGCATACAGTACTCCTTTCTGAAGTGCATCATTGCCTAACAGTGTGACATATTCAACTGACTGTGGCAGTCTCCATGGGAATCCCTAGACTCCACAGGGATTCCAGGACAGAGAAAGTACCCAGAATCGCAATCTACACCTGTACTTTCCGATAGAGGGGAGCCTGCATACCTCATAATCCCTTCCTTCTGACAGAAGCCCAAGCTGCTGTTTGAAATCAGGTTACCTGTGCTGTTATTAGGGCTTAATGCTACTTACACAATGCAGCTGGAACTGCCTGACTCATTTAGTGTAATAGGCTTGAAGTGACATAGTGGACACAGTCTAGATAAACATGAAGCCTTATGAGTGATTGTGTTGATACAAGTTCATGAAAACATGCTAATATATGTAAAAAAGGCTTCTGCAGGTTTCATTTATATCACAGATTGACAGAAAATCATGATGGAATGAGATTTCAGAACTGGGTTTATATCCACTTGCTAAGCTATTTGTGATGCACCAGATTAATTTGGGATTATAAAATAATTTAGACTGCCTTGGATCGAGGATGCCTTCTTCCTTAGTCTGTCTCCGCTTTAGTCTCTTTGGTCAAATTTTGCAATTGCGTCTCTTAATATAGTATTTTATTGACATAAAACTGGCTATTAGTTTCCTTAACTCTAGGTCATATTTTGTCTGGATTTGTTTGGTTAAGCTCAATTGTTAGCTACTGCGTACAACAACTACATTGTCTCCTTAGCTTGGGAGGACAAAAAATGCCCACTAATGGTAACAGGTCATTAAGAGAGGACTCATGTGCAGGTTTGCAGTCATCTTGTAATGTAACATAATGCAGGTCATCAGATGGCAGAGTGACATGTCAGGAAGGATGTTGATTGAAATTTAAAATATCACAGATTCTAGTGGTCCCCGAGATCTTCTGTAACTTTGCAAAATTATGTGATAAAGCAATAGCCAATGAAGTCAGGGTGTCAGTTAAATATGGACAGATTCCTTCTGGGATAATGGACCAGTCCAAAACTGTCTGTGTATTTTAGTGGGTAAGTCTAGCAGAAAAGGTTATAAGGTTGTGAAGGGATAGGTTGGAGAAAAGTCTAGAAACTGCTGCAATGGTTGATTCATTCCAATCGACACTGCAGTCCACCAGAATTACTGAGACTCGCTTTATCACTGAAGACACTGCTGAAATCAAAGAGGTAATACATGAAACTTTGGTGAGAGGGGGAACTTACAAAAAATAAATTAATATTTTTAAGATGTTAATCCAACTCATGTTCACTCACAAGCCATTCTAGGTTATTATCGGATGACTTAGATGAGGGTATGATAGCTGAATGTAAAATGCTGTTGGGTTGGAAAAGTAATGCACCACCACCAACTCTAAGGCCACATCTAAACTCTGAAATGCATCATAGTGTCCTAAGTTTCTTAATTTATACCGAGGTCTCAGAAAAACAGATTTACTGCTAATATTGAGTGCATTCACTGTAATACACTTAATGTTTCTGGTGAATCACCTGTGAATAAGTTTAAGGCTGATGATGACTGCAATAAATGCAAATTAAAATGCAAACAGAAACAAGAGGCCTAAACAGAAAAAGCAAGTGGACTGTGCAGCAAGTATGTTTTCACATCCATTGCTTAATACTTTAAAATGTCTGAATGATTAGATTTAGTTAAATTATTGCATGAATTGAGTTTTGGGAGGAGCAAAGGCAGAGATGTCATCACATTCCACTATAAAAGATTTTCTGCCTTAATGTCGGAAGTGTGGAGTGTGTAAGTCCCCACATTGTAGGCAAATACACAGAAAAACATCTGTTCACAGAGTAAAGGTACCTTATCCCCATGAATATTGAGCAAGCTTGCTGTATTTCTATTCAGACCTGCTCCCAGTCCAGTCAGCAGTAAGTATATATATTGCAATGGCTGCTGGCAGGACAATGATCACAAAGATGACTGTATTCCTTTGCAACTTGAATATACAGTAAAGGTCTAGTGCACATCCACTTCAAGATCAGTATTATTCATTCAGCAACATGTTCATAGCCACTTGCATATTAAAACTCAGATATTCATATTAATATACTGTTCATAATTGAGTTTATATGGCATTAGAACAGCAGAGTTCCAAGACATTAATGAACATTAACTCTAAAACATGACAAATATATATCAGACATTCTTCTGTTTGTTGTATAATTGTGAGATATCCTATTAACTGTAGTATTAGCTTCTTTCATTTGCAGTTCTGCTACATTATTTTTGTTTTGCAATGTTTTATAATGGTTTTATAATGGTTAATAAAATGTTAAAAAAACAAATGTACATCTGACCTCTAAAATAACAATGATTTTTTATTATTCCAAAAGTCCACAAGGACATTATGAATCCACCAGGTCGCCCCATTGTCTCAGGCTTTTAGACTCTATGTTGAAATGCCATTTACATAGAGTACAATCTCACATAAAGAACACAAGAGAAGTTTGTAGGGAAGTAAAGAACATCATTTGGGAACAGAATTTTTACTGGGCCAGTGTGGATGTAAAATCCTTATACACCAGCATCAACAAACAATGGGGGTTGGAAGCCATCAGTAAAATGTTGGGAGAAGGGCCCAGGACTAGTTACATTCTAAATCTTTTGGAATTTTGTTTTGTTGAAATTCCTTCATCTATCCAAATGAGTTTTAGAAACAAATACAAGAGATTCATAGATGATCTCTTGTTTTTGTGTAGAGGTGATCCTAAGGAATTTGAGGGATTTGTTTTGGAAATGAGGGAAAATCCATGTGGTTTGGATTTCACCTATGTAGTTGGTAAAAGGAATATCCAGTATTTGGACATCGAATTGTATGTAGACTCTTATATCAAGGGACAACATAAGCCCTTTTATAAGGTCACAGCAACCGACAATTTTTTGCATGCGTCCAGCATGCATAGTGATCACCTCATAGATTCTCTACCAGTAGGGGAATTCAAACGCATAGGGTGTAATACATCTGAACGTGGAGGGATCAGCATGGAGTTTGATAAAATTGAGAGAAAACTCATTGAAAGAATTTATTCCAAGGCAAATATCAAGTTAGCTAGAACCAAAGTAGAACAGGAAATGGGTTTAAGGAATTTTGATAGGAGGGGTCGAATGCATATGGGTGGACGTTCACATGCACAGATGGAGAACATTGAAGCGGAAGGTTCAAAAGAAAAAATATTTTTTGTTACTAAATATTCGCAATTTTCTGGCATGGTGAAAGAAACAGTTTCGAAATTATGGCCTATTGTCACTGGGGATGATAAGGTGGGGAAATTGTTTCCAACTAAAGTGACTTTCTCATACGGTAGATATCCTAATTTAAAAGAAATATTAAACATTAGAAAAATACGTAAAGATAACATCAGGAAAGGTACCTTTAGATGTGGGAATTGCAAAGTATGTTCCAAAGTCAGGAGTTTAGATGGAACAAAAATCAACAATGTTTTGTATAGGGCTTTGGAATTTTTCGATTGCAATTCGACAGGGGTAGTTTACATCATTGGGTGTGGATGTAACAAACCAAAATGGTATATTGGTCAAACCAGTAGAAAAGTCAAGCTCAGAATTTTGGAGCATTTGGGGGACATTAGGCACAAAAGATTAGATAGTCCAGTGGCCAAGCACTTTTGTGAAGAGCACAAGGGGGTTCCTGAAGGGTTTATTTTTTGTGTTTTGGGGAAACCCAAGAGTTTTGGTGATGAAGCAGTCTTTCATAATAAATTATTGGAAATGGAGTCTAGATTTATCTTAAATTACAAGACTCTCTTTCCGAATGGTTTGAATATTGAAATGTAGAAAATAATTTGTACATTTAAATTTTGCATTCAAGTTTAATACTTATCATATGTGTTTAAGTAAAGGTGTGTTTAAATCAAGGTGCATCAAATATAATCTATTTAATGTTATTCAATGTAAAAAATGTTGTGCTGCATGGAAGAAAAATTGAAATTTATATTATATACATAGTTGATGCACCACATCCTGTGCATTTTAAGAAGTTTGAGATTGCAAAAGTGGTTAGAAATTTTAAAGTAGAAATTTTGTAGTGAATTGTGCTTGAAGCAATTTGATGCATGGTTTAACAAGTCTTGTTGAATCAATTATGTATGCAAATGACATAGATGTGTTATAAAAGGGGTGTTGTTGGTTTAATAAAATGTATTCCATGAGAAGGCGAAGGCCGAGGTACCAGAATTAAAAGACATCTCAACAGTTGATGCTGTTTTTGTGTTCCAGTTTTTTGCTATTCAGTCTCTAAAATAACAGAAAAGTTAGTAGCATTCCAAGTAAATGAGTCACCAAGAACAGTCAGTGTCCACAACATTTTGGCTACAGCACAGCCATCAAAAGCAGACATTCCAGATGGATCACCATTAGAGCCACTGTCATGCCATAAGAGATGGCTAAGGCACTACAGAATCACAAATTTGGGTTATAATTCTAGCCCTCCCAACCCAAACAGTCGGTAAGGGGGCACAAAGTCTGTAACAAAAATAAACATACAGCTATAAATGCTTGAGGTATCACCAGGAATGCACAACCAGTCATTTTAACATTCAGACAACATGTTGTATGCTTTGACTATACCACAGGGATTGAAACATACATTTAAACTCCAGTGATCATAAACATTGGAAAGACTCACTCTCTCGTCCTGTAGAATTTGGTCAGTTGCTCTATTCATGAGACTCTTGCCAAGCAGCAGTCATTTAAGTGATTTAAACATGGCCATGTCTACAGATTAAGTGTTCAGAACAAAAATGGAATATATCTAAATCTCTATACACATAATGTGTGAATCTACAAAATAAGATCAATATACAAACATATATTGCTGTCAATCTTTAGACTACGGGATTGAACTATGTAAGAAATTCAGTTAACAAAAGCTTGTCTTTTGGCACAACAAAAATCTAAGTGTTCGTCAGTAACCCACATACATTATGCCAATACTGAAATTATATAGAAAGGCTCTTTATTTTGTCAATAAAAGTGAGCTGCAAACACCATGATGTTTAACAAAATTAAACAGATGAGGTTCATAGGTTCATACCAGGCTATCTGCCCTGGGGCAATTATAAGCCTAGCCCGATTTTGTTTGGCTTACGCCACCCCTTGATTTGAGTATACTGTGCCCTTTTTAAGGTTCAGTTTGCTGTGCCTCTGTCTAATAGTGACATGGAAGTAATCCCCGGGACAAACCTACGATCCCCCATGCACTCATCAAGATTCTCCTTGAAGAGATTCAGTGAGGTGCTCTGCCTAACATGAATTGGAATTCTATTCCAGAGCGAAGGGAGCCTCTGGGTTATGAATCTGTCCCTCCAGCAAGTTCTATTTATTTCAGTGCTGAGGTTCAAGTCCCTCGAGCATGTGGCTCTAAGGGATTTAGATTTACTGAGGTGGAGCATGTCCATTAATTCTGGATTGGACTTAGCTTTATATGTCAGGCATAGATCGCCTCGAAGTAGGCGGTATGCAACTGAGTAGAGCTGGAGTTTTTTTAACCGAGCAGCATATGGAATCTGTTTGAGTCCCTTGATCCTCTTGGTGAGGTACTTTTGGGGTCTTTCTAATTGTTGCAGGTGTCAGGTAAGGTACATCCCAAAGGGGGCATTGTATTCTATGATCGGCCTGATGAGGGATGAATAAAGGGGCACGATTACCTCTGTTGATCTAGATGTGAATCCTTTCATGATGAGGTGGGCTAAATTCTCATTCATAATGCCTTAGCTTCCTCAGACCTATAACCAGACGGTCATTTCCTCCGTTAGCTCACTATTTCTCCAATACCTTAGAAATCTAAATAGAACATTGAAATGTATCAAATAATTGGCAAGTCCAATATTTTCAGTCATGTTAGGGCTGATTTTGTCACTCGTGAGCTTGTTTTTATGCCACAGTTTGCAATGGGAATCTAGAAGAGTGATTATTAAAAAAAACGATGCTTTAAATGCTACAGTGATAGGGCTTGTGGCTATTTGATTTGATTGGTGTATTAGAATAGATCTAGAAGGAGGTGAGTGTAAATAAAAACTGATATAACTAAGGTGTAGTATAAGTGAAATTAATATTTTCATATTGGTAGATAAGGAAGAAGGAGTTAGGCCACTGTCCTGATTTCTAAATAGATGGTGTGTGAACGCATGAGCAAATAGTGGGGCACAGGTATCACATTTTTTGCATGAAAATAAGGAAAAAACACTGGAATGGCAATCCTGCAGAATTCAGTAAAAGTAGAACTGTACAATATGTCAATGATCAAAGTTTGAAATGCAGTGATGTAGGCAATGATGAGCAGTACAAAAACAAAACATGGGTAATGCAACCACAATAAAAATTGCTGACCAAACTTTTGTCTTGCAAATATTTATACCAATTAAATCACAACACCTACATTACAATGGCTAAAAATGTGCAAATCTGCTGATACAAATCTGGAAGAACAG
The DNA here is from genome assembly GCF_019279795.1 of Protopterus annectens. Classification (NCBI taxonomy): domain Eukaryota; kingdom Metazoa; phylum Chordata; order Ceratodontiformes; family Protopteridae; genus Protopterus; species Protopterus annectens. Next base: position 359,110,527 of record NC_056741.1, read on the forward strand.
AAAATGCTATATTTAACAATCTTTACTCTTCAGCTACCTGTCCATAGTAGTACTAGGGGTACTCTGCGGGTACCTTGTCCATAATAGTACTAGGGGTACTCTGCAGGTACCTTGTCCATAGTAGTACTAGGGGTACTCTGCAGGTACCTTGTCCATAGTAGTACTAGGGGTACTCTGCGGGTACCTTGTCCATAATAGTACGAGGGGTACTCTGCAGTCCTGTAATTAGTAGGCAGACAGGAATGGAAAACATTGTGGAAACAGTCCCACTTATTTAAGTAGTGTAGCACTGGTAAGAAAAAAGCAAAGAAAAAGCAAGATTTAAAAGAAATGAAATGCAACTCATGCATAGAAATCCCATTCCTTTGTAGGACACAGGACATTTAGTGAAAATGACCACAAGGAATAATATCCATATGAATAAAACAGTGAAACAGCAATATCATTAAGCAGGAAACAGACTTTAGATATGCCCTATTTCTCCAATACCTTAGAAATCTAAATAGAACATTGAAATGTATCAAATAATTGGCAAGTCCAATATTTTCAGTCATGTTAGGGCTGATTTTGTCACTCGTGAGCTTGTTTTTATGCCACAGTTTGCAATGGGAATATAGAAGAGTGATTATTAAAAAAAAAAACGATGCTTTAAATGCTATAGTGATAGGGCTTGTGGCTATTTGATTTGATTGGTGTATTAGAATAGATCTAGAAGGAGGTGAGTGGAAATAAAAACTGATATAACTAAGGTGTAGTATAAGTGAAATTAATATTTTCATATTGGTAGATAAGGAAGAAGGAGTTAGGCCACTGTCCTGATTTCTAAATAGATGGTGTGTGAACGCATGAGCAAATAGTGGGGCACAGGTATCACATTTTTTGCAAGAAAATAAGGAAAAAACACTGGAATGGCAATCCTGCAGAATTCAGTAAAAGTAGAACTGTACAATATGCTTGTCAATGATCAAAGTTTGAAATGCAGTGATGTAGGCAATGATGAGCAGTACAAAAACAAAACATGGGTAATGCAACCACAATAAAAATTGCTGACCAAACTTTTGTCTTGCAAATACTTATACCAATTCAATCACAGCACCTACATTACAATGGCTAAAAATGTGCAAATCTGCTGATACAAATCTGGAAGAACAGAAAATGCTATATTTAACAATCTTTACTCTTCAGCTACCTGTCCATAGTAGTACTAGGGGTACTCTGTCCATAATAGTAGGGTACTCTGTGGGTACCGTGTCCATAATAGTACTAGGGGTACTCTGCAGGTACCTTGTCCATAGTAGTACTAGGGGTACTCTGCAGGTACCTTGTCCATAGTAGTACTAGGGGTACTCTGCGGGTACCTTGTCCATAATAGTACGAGGGGTACTCTGCAGTCCTGTAATTAGTAGGCAGACAGGAATGGAAAACATTGTGGAAACAGTCCCACTTATTTAAGTAGTGTAGCACTGGTAAGAAAAAAGCAAAGAAAGAGCAAGATTTAAAAGAAATGAAATGCAACTCATGCATAGAAATCCCATTCCTTTGTAGGACACAGGACATTTAGTGAAAATGACCACAAGGAATAATATCCATATGAATAAAACAGTGAAACAGCAATATCATTAAGCAGGAAACAGACTTTAGATATGCCCGTGTGTCACTAGCCACTCATTAATATTCAGTAACTTATTTCTCAGTGGCAGATTACCTGTGCAGGATTCATTCAGTGTGGCTAAATTGCCTAAGGGTATGGCTTAATTACATGTGTGTCAGAGTAACACAGTTTTAGTAGGGTCTATTCAGTGTGGCTGACATTATTAAGTAGTAACATTTAAATACTTTTGTGTAATTCTCAGGCTACCTCCATTGGAATGGTTCAATGTAGCCACTGATACTTAAATCCCATTAACTCCTCCCATAACCCAATTCATGCAATAATTTAACTAAGCCTAATCATTCAGACATTTAAAGTATTAAGCAACAGATGTGAAAACACATTTGCTGCATGGTCCACTTACTTTTTGTGCTTTAGTCTTCTTGTTTCTGTTTGCATTTTAGTCTGGGGTTATTGCACTCAACTTCACCCTTCTGTATCACTGCCACAATATAGCTATAGGATTTGCTTATGCTGACCAAGATGTTTAAGCAGTAATGTTTAATTATACTAGGTTATCTCTGCAGGATCCATTCAGTGTGGCTGATGTCACCAGTGACATTGTTTAATGTTCTATTGAAGTGGCATGTATCAGTCATCATGTTTAGTGCTCCATTAAACTGACATCAGTGGTAGCATTTAATGTTCACTGTAACTGATGTGTCAGTAGTAACATTTCTTGTTCATTGTAACAGTTGCAACATTTAAAGTTCACTGTGACTGACATGTTGCTGATGTCACCAGTGGTATTGTTTAATGTTTCATTGAACTGGCATGTATCAGTCATCATGTTTAGTGCTCCACTAAACTGACATCAGTGGTAGCATTTAATGTTCACTGTAACTTATTTCATGCCAGTAGTAACCTTTCATGTTCATTGTAACTGATGTATCAGTGGTAACATTTAAAGTCTAAAAATACAGAGATACCTCACTGACCAGAGAGATCCCAAGCAGCTGTGGAGAGGGATCCAAAACATCATTGACTATAAGGCACCATCCACGTGATGTGATGATAATCCAGATCCAAAACGTCACTGACTATAAGCCATGATCCATGTAATGTAATGATAACCCAGACTTTTTAAACAAGCTAAACATCTACTTCAGTAGATTTGAGGAATCAAATAGAACCTCACAAAAGATATTATCCACCAATGTGGATGACACATCACTATGCCTCAAATTGGAAGAGGTACACAGGAACCTATGTAGGGTTCACCTAGGCAAAGCAGCTGGTTCAGATATGATCCAAGGGAGGCTACGTAAAAGCTGTACTGATCAGCTGGTCCCAGTCTTCACAGACATTTTCAATATATCTCTCAGCCAGGAAAAAGTGCCCAAATGCTTTATGACCACCAACATCATCCCTCTGCCCAAGAAACCATCTCCAGCATCATTAAATGATTACCGGCCAATTGCACTTACCTCAGTAGTGATGAAGTGTTTCAAAAAAAATGATCAAGGATCACATAACATCCTGCCTACTTGCTACATTTGATCCTTTACAATTCACATACAGGCCAAATCATTCTACTGTGGATGCCATAGCCTTAACACTTCATTACACCTTGGACCATCTGGAAAATAAGGACTGTTACTTATGCATGCTGTTGATAGACTCCAGCTCTGCCTTCAATATGGTAGTTCCACAACAACTGCTGTCTAAGCTGAGTAAACTGGGCATAGAAAACAAAATATGCAACTGGATCCTCGACTTCCTGACTGAAAAGCCACAGATACGTCAAGCAAGGAAACATCAATCAAACAGCGTCACCTTAATCACCAAGGTCCCAAAAGGTTGTGTACTCAATTCGCTTCTTTTCACTGTTCACATGATTGTACAGCTGCACATCAGTCAAGTAGAATCCTCAAATTTGCAGATGACACCACAGTAATCAGCCTTATCAAGAAGGAAGATGAGGGTCCTACAGGGAGGAGGTGAACAAACTCATTCATTGGTGCACTGACAACATCTTAGCACATAATAGTGGAAAAACCAAGTAAATCATCGTCAATGTTAGGAAAGAGAATAAGCCACACACCCCTATCATCATCAATGGTGGAGCAGTGGAGACAGTAGTTAGCCCCAAACTCCTAGGGGTACATATCTTGCATGACCTAGGTTGGGCCACAAACACTTCCTAACTTATAAAGAGAGTTCAACAATGTCTCCACTTCCTTAGGAGACTTCATAGAGCCAACCACCCCCACAGGTCCTACTTACCTTCTACAGAGCCATGATTGAAAGCATACTGACAAACAACACCATTGTCTGGTATGGAAATTGCTCTCAAGCTGAAGGAAAGCACTAGATAAGATTGTTAAACAGCCCACAAAAATCATTGGCTCCAACCTTCAGTCCCTACAGGACATATATTCAAACAGATGCTATGGTAGAGTCTGAAAACTATTGAGGGATATACACCATCCAGTTTATAGACTGTTCAAACTCCTGCCAATAAGGAAGCGCTACAGATTAGATTAGGACATCCAGATTCCATAACAGCTTCTTCCCACGTGCTATCAGACTGCTGAACAACAAATTCATAGTCTAACCTGCTAAATAGGTAAAACATTATTTATGTGCAATATGCCATTGTTATTTACATAACTCTCTGCATAGCTCACTTTATATGTCTCTATCTGCACTATGAAAACTGTAAACTGCAAATTTATGGTATATATTTCTGGTGGGTAAGTTTTACACATGTGCCTCTGGTATTTATTTATAGTACTGTTTTTTATATATTCTTATATTTCTACTGAGTCTGTTCCTGTCGTTGTTGTATTTGTTTTGTTTCTCCTGTAAAAAAGCTTTCAGTTTTTTACTTTATTTATTTTTAGCATCTTATTTTGATTTTAATTTTTACTATTTAAATGTTTATTTATTTAATCTACCTGCCTTTTGTAAACTGTCATTCTTATGGTACGAGCCTAAGTATCAAAATGTCATGCAGTGATACGTACTTTTTCCTCTATGCTGATCTGTATGACAATAACATTTACTTTGACTTTGACTAAAGTTCACTGTAGCTGATGTGTCAGTAGTAACATTTAATATTTATTATAACTGACATATCACTGGCAACATTTAATGTTCACTATAACTGACATGTTAGTGGTAACATTTAAAGTTCATCGTAAGTGATGTGTCAGTAGTAACATTTAATGTTTATTGTAACTGGCATATCAGTGGTAACATGTCATGTTCACTGTAACTGACATATCAGTGGTAACATTTAAAGTTCACTGTAACTGATGTATCAGTAATAATATTTTATGTTTATTGTAACTGACATATCAGTGGTAACATTTAATGTTCACTATAACTGATATGTTAGTAATAACATTTAATGTTCTTGATAACTAACATATCGGTGGTGTTTAATGCTCATTGTGACTGACATGCATCAAAGGACACATGTAACATTCAAAGGAGCTGACATGTAGCAGTGGTAACATTTATATTTGGAATTCATTGGAGGTAATGTGTAGGTCAGTGGTAATGTTTAATGTTCAATGTGACTTACATGAATCAGTGATAATATTTACTCTTCAGTGCAGCTGACATGTATCAGTGTTAACACTTACTGTTCAATGTGGATGGCATGCATTAGTGGTAATATTTATTGTTCAGTGTTGACACTCAGCAGTGGTAATTAAATGTTCCAGGTGACTAACATTCTTCAATGGTAATGTTTTACATTAGAGGCAATGCTTAATGTTCAGTGTAATTGACATGCATCATATGTGCTGTTTATTGTTCAGTATCATTGACATGTTCAGTCTAACTGAGAAACATCATAGGTACTGTTTAATGCTCAGTGTTGCCAACATGTACATTATAACTGACATGCATTATAGGTACTGTTTAATGTTCTCTGCCACTAACATGTTCATTATAAGTAACATGCCTCATAGGTACTGTTTAATGTTCTGTGCCACTAACATGTTCAGTATAATTGACATGCATTATAGGTACTGTTTAATGTTCAGTGTCACTGATGTGCATTATAGGTACTGTTTAATGTTCTGTGTCACTAACATACTTGGTATTACTGACATGCATCATAGGTACTGGTTACTGTTCAGTGTCACTGACATGTTCAGTATAACTGACATGCATCATAGGTACTGAACTGACATGCATCATAGGTACTGCTTAATGTTCTGTGTCACTAACATGTGCAGCATAACTGACATATATCATGGGTACTTAATGTTCAATGTGACTAATATGTTCAGCATGACTGACATGCATCATAAGTATTGTTTAACATTCAATGTGACTTACGTGCATTACTGATAATGTTTAATGTTCAGTGTAACTGACATGAAAAGCTGCAATGTTTATTGCTCGATGTAACTAACATGCATTAGTGGTAATGTTAAATGTTTAGTTTAACTAGCACACTTCACTAGTAATGTTTATTTACTTGTGAGTCACTATACAGGAATTGCAAAACCTGTCCAGTGTGGTCAACATATGTAAGGGATAGTCTTAATTATTTCTGGGTTAGATCCACTGCATCTTCGAAGGACGTGTTTCTCATGAGTAATGCTTAATTACTTCTATTTCATTGTCAAAGTATCTCTGCATGATCTGTTCTATATGGTTGACATTCATTATGGGTAATGCATAATTAATCTTGTGTCTGTGTCAGGCTTTCTCTGCATGACCTGTTCTATAAGGCTGGCAACTATGAGCAGCTACTGTGTCCATGTCATGCCATTCCACTAGGACTTACTGAGTGGTACACATAAGGGGTAATACCTAATTAACAGTGAATCAGTGACAATGCCTCTCCGTATATCTTTACAGGACCTTTTCATTGTGGCCAGCATGTACATGGTGAGACAGAAAAGAATATTCCTAGGCTGTCTTTTACATATATATTTACCTCCATATCTATATCTATGTGTATCTTTATATAGAAAGATAGACAGACAGATAGAAAGATATACCTTCAGTATCAGAAATTCAAATTTCAGCAAAAATGCAAGAAAATCAATGTTGCTTTTCTGTATGTTCATGGTAACAGCTTCTTTGTGGTGAAACTATAAGTTTGTCATAAAGGTTGCTTGATAATGCAGTATCCTCACCAGTCATCATTTTCAATAAATTATTTTAATAAATTCTCATTATGGTAGCTTTCCAAATATATTCCTGTTGATTTCTGAATATTGATAATTAATATAAGAAATCATAATCAAAAAATCTCCAAAGGAATAGGTGCCACAACACCAAGAACCAGAAAAGATATGCACCAGGCACTCAAAGAGGCAGGAGAAAATGACGCCACAAGCCTGATTGTGGAAGCAACAGCAGATTTATTCACATAAACACCATACAATTCAACAACAGCAGATTTATTCACATAAACTCCACACAATTCGTGAATTGTGTGGCATTTATGTGAATAAATCTGCTGTTGCTTCCACAATCAGGCTTGTGGCTTCATTTCCTCCTGCCTCTTTGGGTGCCTGGTGCGTATTTTTTAAGAAATCATAATGCTATATTTAGTATTTATTCTTAAAATATTAGTGGAAATTTCACATTTATATCACACATCCCCTTACAAGAGCTGACTTATAGAAAATACAAGCTGAAACACTACCAAATTATTTTTAATCTCAGTTTATATAAGAATCCTGAGTCTTAACTGCTTTTCCCTTCACTAAATTCAATTAAGGACATTTAAGATAAAGTGACCTTAATTGTGTTTCCATTCAGCAGAATACATCAGTGAGTTACTTAACTGACATCAGAATATAAATGATGAAAGAGCTCAGGAGAGAAAACTAAAGTGCTACTTTTTTAAAGCCATACATTAAGAACAAACTATTAAATAATTGTACAAAATAGATCTAGTGGTTGTAGGAAAGTTTAAAACAAGCATTTGAGTGCCATTTTGTCTGACATAAGTTGAAAGGCTCCAGTTTGCTTGAATTACATTAGTTTTTTTTTCCTTTGCAAAATATGGAGCTTAAATATGTTGAGAATAAAAAGCTGCCAATGATAATTTATCATGCGGTTAAGCTTATTAGAATATAAGACAAAAGTGCTACATGTATCGCTTCTATTTTTTTTAAATGGAACATAGTGATTTTATGCACTGTGTTAGATCTCTGAAAATATGTTAGTTAGCCCTTCATAGCTCAGTTGGCTGAGATTTTATCTTCACTTTTTCTTAGTTTTATAAAGTAATGGCACTCAAAATTAAAATATTGTATTCTACTGTTTTGTTGTTACTTGGTGTCAAGAAAGGAGATGCTGTCAGCCCAGCTATCTGGAATTTTGTAAATAATTGTGTGTTATTTGTGAATGTCAACATGCTTCATGTAAGATGTTTGTGTTACAAATGTACTCAAACTGTATGTCATATAAGATGGTTTGTACAACCTGTGCTGAAGAGGTATTTTACAAAGTGCTGTTTGAAATGTATCTATGGTGTACCATGCTAGAATACAACAGAAATGTACATACACTATTGTAACTGTTTAAATGTATATATTTTAACAGGAGAAACTGGAATACAGGAGGTTAACTTGCAAAACTTCAGAAAAATAGCTGAAATTAAATTACTTTATGGCTGGGCCATAAAAAAGATGTTATCTTTCAGTTTCAGTGTGGCAAGAGACACAATGTATGTGCTGAGAAGTTTTCTGTATTGTCTTGGAAGTGTTTTATGGTTTTATGACTTCCATGATCTGCAAAGATTTGAGGAAAAGCCCTTGTCTATGTATTTTCACAGGTAGATGCTAAATAGTACAGGCTTTCATCAATGGGGTTTTACCTGGGATAGAGTCAGATGACAAGAAATTAGCTATCCCAGTAATAATATTTGAAATATTAATTTAAGAACTCTCTAAGAGAGACTGAGCATTCTGTATTCTGTCTTAGACCTGGCAGGATCTATTCACCACATCTGCCTTGCTGCTCTAATTAAATAAGTGTACCAGGGGAAAGTAATTCTCTTAGATATAGTCAGGGATATAGCAAAGCTTAATTTAGATGTTTTTCTTTATTTATTTGAAACTGTCCTGCAATGTTGCTTTAAATATTTCCTGTAATTTTGAACTCTGATGTTACTGTACATATATATATATATGTGTGTGTGTGTGTGTGTGTGTGTGTGTGTGTGTGTATATATATATATATATAGAGAGAGAGAGAGAGAGCATGGTCTTGTTCTTTTATTATTTATTATTAAATATATTTAAATGTTACAGTGTGGCTGATCTGTCTAGAGATATTTAAACTCTGAGAGTACTTGCATATGTATTTGGTGACATTGTGTAGGCCACTCCTAACAGCCTTGCTCTTGGTCAAACTACCATTTGTATTTATTTATTTATTATTTGCAGTTTGTTTGCCTGGATGGTCCATTGGGCCACATGGAGTCCATTTTCAATGAAGTCCTGGGGAGAAAAGCTCCAAAACAGTACAGTATTACAGATTACAACAGTATAAAATACAAAATTATAAAATTAAAAAAATTAAGAAAACTTACAAAATTATTACATGAGAGTAAGAAAAATGCATAGTAATAGTTACAGAAAACTGGCAATTAGGAGAGCAAATGCTTGAAAAATTCTTCACAAACAAATTGATAGCATTACACAGTAACATTGGATACCTCATTTTAAGGGCCTTAAAGTAGCAGATAAAGAGTTGGCTGGTGGCAGTAATAGCTACCTTATAGCCTGGGCAGAATGTGTGTGTGTGTGTGTGTGTGTGTGTGTGTGTGTGTGTGTGTGTGTGTGTGTTCATAGGTTCATAGGTAGGTACTAGGCTATTGGCCCTAGGGCCTATATCAGCCTAACCAAAAAGGTACCCTGGCTTTCACCGCCAAAGAAAATTATTTTCCTGTGCCCCTGTTGAGCAGAGTCACAGAAGTGATCCCCGGGGTGAATTTCCTATTTCCCATCCAATCATCAAGTTTTTTTGAAGAGTGCTAATGATTTGTTTGATATAGATAGGTAGTTTGTTCCATAGTATTGGAAGTCTCTGGGACAGGAATCTAGCCCTCCAGTATGTTTTGTTTATTGTGGTGACAAGGTTTAGATCCCTAGAGCATGTAGCTTGGAGAGATTGGGATTTCTTTAAGTGGAACATGTCCAACAGCTCTGGGTTTGACATAGCTTTGTATGTTAGGCAGAGATCATCTCTGAGTAGGAGATATGCGACGGAGTAAAGCTGGAGTTTTGTGAGATGGTCTGCATAGGACATCTGTTTGAGGCCAGTAAACCTCTTTGTGAGATATTTCTGTGACCTTTCCAGTTGTTGTAGATGTCTTGTGCGGCACATACCAAAAGGGGCATTGTACTCTATAATGGATCTAATGAGTGATGACTAGAGGGGAACAATTACCTCTTATTTCCTGGATGAGAAACCTTTTGTGATGAGGTGTGCCGTGTAGAAGGATTTCCTGACTACTTTGGCAATGTGATTATCAAAGGAGATACTACTGTCCACCTGTGTCCCAAAGTCTCTTATCACACTTTCGGTGTTAAGTAGAATACCACCTATGTGGTAGTTCATGGGTACAGAGTTTTTACCAAAGGGGATGACAATGCACTTTTTGGCATTGAGCTTGAGGCCATGGCTTTGACACCAGGCATCTGTCTCAGTGAGACCCTTTTGTAGGATGTCCACATCATTAGGAATTTCAATTATGGCTCCATGTTTGCAGTCATCTGCGAACTTCATTAGCCACAAACCTTCTGTGTTAGCCTGTACTTCAGAGAAGTAGATACCAAACAGGAGAGGACCCAGGACTGAACCCTGTAGTACTCCACTTGTCACTGGTCTGAAGTCAGATTTGGAGTCTGCTACTTTCACAGTGTGGGTTCTGTCAGTGAGCCAGTTGGCAACTCATCTTGTGACATAGGGATTTATACCTAGTTTAGTGAGTTTATCTATAATTCCAAAGTGGGGATGGTGTCAAAAGCCTTGGCAAGATCTAGATAGGCTGTGTGAATCACCTTACCCTCATCTACAGCTTTGGAGACTGCTTCAAAGAAGTCTATCAGGTTTAGGAGACATGACCTGCCTTTAACAAACCCAAACTGGGTGGGGTCCAGAGTTTGGAGATTACCAATGTTTTTGTTTACAAGTTCCATGATGATAAGTTCCATGGCTTTGCAGAACAGGCTCATCAGGCTAATGAGGCAGTAGATCCAGGGGTCCATGGTGGATCCCCCTTTGTGGAGTGGGATAACCATTGCTGTGTGCCAGGTGAGGCTATGATTGAACATGGTACTTAGGTGGGATGCCAGTTCGTTCTGTAGTTCATGTAGAACGCAGCCTGGGATGTTGTCAGGTCCCATGGATGCTATGTTCTTGGCTTTGGAGAGTGTGTTTTTTACCTGTGCAGCCATGATTACAGGAACTTTGCATTCTTCTGGTATAGATATGGGCCCTTTAGGGGGGGGGGGTAAAGTTAGCACTGAACCTATCTGCCAGGATGTTGGCAATATCAGTTGGTTCTGTATATTTAGTGCCATTGTGCTGTAACTCAGAGCAGATCTGAGTGTTGCCATTGAGATTCTTGACATAGCTATAGAATGCTTTGTGGTTGTCTTTAGAAACAGTGGCGATTTTTTTCGTAACTAGCTTTGGAGGATTTTATGAGGGATCTCAGCTTCTTACTGAGGCTGAACAGGGAGTTCCCCCAGTCATGGGATTTTACTCTTTTTTGCAGCAGTTTCTTTCTTCTGTTGTAGAGTTTGTTTATAGCAGGGGACCACCAAATTAGCTTCCTTTTTTTGGAGGATAGAATCTTGGTTCTGTTAGGGATAGCAGGATCCATGCACTCGTGTAAGTGATTATAAAGTACATTTGTGTAGGATTCAGCAGTCATACCTCTATTGTCTGCATGGATGTCGTGAAGTTTGACACTTCTGTCTTAAGAAGCATGAAGTTGGCTTTGGAGAAATTTTTTACGATGGTTTCCCTAATGGGGGTGGGGGCAGGATGTGGATGTTTAGGGATATTAGCTTGTGGTCAGATCTGACCATCGAGGAATTGATCTCTGGTGTGGAACACTGGTCGCCCATGTTGGTAATGACCAGGTCTAGGATATTGCTAACGCTGGTGGGGGTGTGGATAAGTTGATCCAAGGCATTGGAATTTAGGAATTCCAGAAAACGTTGAGCAAAATAGTTGGTACATGAGTAGTTTTCCCAGTTAATGGTGGGGTAGTTGAATTTGCCCATTATTAGGGTGTTATGTTGTACCCTAATATTTTCCGGTGTATCAAGAAATGAGGAGTGGGAATCCTGGGGCATGGTGGGGGATCTGTAGCAAGCTACAATTTTGATTGCAGTCTTGCCCAGAGTTAGTTGCACTTGGATAATCTCGGAAGCATTATGCTAAGCATCTAGCCTAGAGGTGTGGATATCCTTAATGAATATGGACACACGTCCACCTTTAGTGTTTCGGTCCAGGTTAGGTGGCCGAAAGGTGTGGTATGAATTATAGTCTGGTAATGCAGGGGTGCTTTCTGAAGCCTTAAACCAGGTCTCTGTCACTGCACAGATGTCTATGTTCTCCATTTTAAGGAGTGCCTCAAGTGAGGGCATTTTGAGATTTAGACTTCTAGCATTGAGTAGCAATACCCTCAGATTTTCTTGCTTGTACCTGTTACGGTGGTGAATTTGTTATTTGAACCTTGCCTGAAAAAGGCATTATAGGGGTGGCAAGAGCCTTAGCCAGTATCCGGAATCCCAAGGGCGACAGTTGCAGGCCATCTCTGGCAAAGCATGGTGGTCTGTCGATCATGTCATCCCAGGCAGACAGATGTGTAAAACAGATCTCCAAGAGTGTGTGTGTGTGTGTGTGTGTGTGTGTGTGTGTGTGTGTGTGTGTGTGTGTGTGTGTGTGTGTGTGTGTGTGTGTGTGTGTGTGTGTGTGTGTGTCACCTACTTGGGCAGGGATACGAAGCACTGGTTGGACAGAGAGAGTGTTGGAGGTCTTGGCTTGTCCACTCAGCTGAAATCTCAACTCTATACTTATGCCAGTGAGAAGTCTTATTGGAGATATGGAGAAAGAGGGAGAAACCAGCCCCTCTGTGGTCTCTGTGCTCTTAAGAGAAATTGCACATGATGCAGAGAACTGCATCTGGAAATACTGTGTGTGTACCTATCATCCTCCCAATGTACGTCCCCCACTGTTGTCAGTGGTGAGGACTGAGGCTCCTTGATTGCCAGTACAGTGTTGGGGCATCACACTTGGCTTCATTAAATGTGCAACTTCATGGAAAGCCCATAAATATACTAAATACATTTATACATTTAAAAATACATTTTAATATGAAGAAAAATGCAGTAGCATTGTATTTCATAAGTACACAGCACTCTCTCTATAATACTTGAACAGGAACAGAACATGGTTGCCTTCCCCCAATGTATGCTGTGACACCCGTGCACTGGCCCAGCAATCAAGGAGCCTCAATCCTCACCATTAACACCAGTGAGGGGTGTCCACACTAAAGTACAATTTCCCTTAAGAGCACACAGAGAACACCATAAGTCTGCGGCTGGTTTCTCTCTTTCTCTCTAGAACCCCAATAAGACTCCCTACTGGCACAGCTATAAGGTTCTGATCTCTGCCTACTGGGCAGGCTAAAACCTCCAGCACCCTCTCTGTCCAACCAGTGCTTCATGTCCATGCCCAAGTAGCTGACACACATACACACTTTGAGATAAGGGTTATATGGGGAAGGCTGGCACAGGTTCTCCAGCTGTGCCCCTTTTACCCAGACTATACTGTAGTACCACTTGCCACCACCCACTAATAACTATCAGCTACTGAAAGGCCCTTATGAAATGGTGTCCAATTATAATGTGCAATATTATTATCCAAATGGTAAGTACAACTGAACAGTCAAGGCTTATTTGGCGTGACTTGGACAGTATCACTATATACATGCAATGTACTCTAGAGCCTAAATTATCTCTACACAAAACAGCCACAGTTGAAAGGTTTAAAAATATTTAATAATAAATAAAAACACAAGACAATACTTCTTACTACACAGTGCTAGTCAAGAGTTCAAAGATCACAGAGAATTACTTAAAATAATACAGTAGAAAACTTCTGACATCAATACAGAAAAAAGACTAATCTAATATTCCAATTTCCTAGCTATATCTAAGAGAAACACTAAAGTCTATGATCCTACTTACATGCAGACACAGGCAGAGTGGTGAGTTGGATGTTCTCAAGACAAATGCTCTAATGCTCTCATTATTTCTGTTCTTAAATTGATAACACAGTATCACTGATTCATTTCAGATTACACCATGTTTTCTGGTTCCCAGGCTAACAGAAACTCAGAAGTTAATAGCCATTTTGGTCTTGTAGCTGGTCAGGAAGCCAGAGCAATAAAAGAAATTATACGTGTAAATTCTAACCATTAACTTAGGCCTCAGAACAATAGGCAGAATGCCTCCCTCTAGACATCTTGGGTCCGAGTTTCGACATCAAACAATTACACAATGGTTGACTTATCAGCTGAAGAGTGCACTGTTGTTACATTTTTGAAGTTCAACATTTAGCAGCATTTTCTTTTATTTAAGAGAACAAGCCTGTGGCTTATATTAATATTTACAAATGACAGAATTATCTACAAGATTCTATCTGGCTAGGCTGGCAGCCTTCACTTATCTTCACATATGCACACATAGATTTTTGTATTATTGAACTGTAGTCATATAATATAATTAACATACTCATGCAAATTACAGGAGGAATACATTACAAAAAAGTAAGTAGGCAAACAATAATGACCAAGACTGCAAAGAATAAAACATAAATGGCAACTGAGATAGTTTGCTGAAGATATAAAGATAATTTCTTTTTTTACCTTAAGGGAAGAAAAATAAAAATAATTATAGGCATTAAATAAGTAAGCCACAATGAATCAAGAAATATAAGCCACATAATGGCTATTTTAAAACCTTAGTGCTACCTTTGAATAGAAAGGCTGATGAGCAGAATTCAATCATCTCAGATGATGTTTTATGGTGCTCGTGAACAGACTGGAGCTAATGAGCATACAGACACTGGTGATGGTCAGGTGGATTTTTCTACACAGTTACAACAGAGTATAGTTTTCTAAGACCAAAGTATAACTGGCGAGCATCAGTAACAGGCTGTAGGACAGTTCAGCTTACATAAGACAAGCAGGGTTGATCAACCAAGAGGAATCTTTGAGGCAAACAAACACAAAGAAACTGTAATCTACTCATAAAAGAAAGCCAGATTAAGGTGCTAATGACCTAAAGGGTATGACAGAGTACAGAGACCAGAAGAAAAGCATGCAATGGCACTTAAGTTTGAAAATGAGGAAGATGAAACTGGTGGCCGGTGTAAGACCACATGCTTAGTAGAAGTGCTGAGCTTACGACTAAAAGTGGCATCGATAGGAATTTACAGTAAAGGAAATCATCATCCACATAGGAGTTTCCATAGTGAAAGATAACAGAAAGGGAATAACAGGCCAAACTCCTGAGTTTTTCTAATTATTTATTTGCTAACCAAGTAAACAGACCGGACACAGGTGTCCCTTTTCCAAGGTGACCCAGGAGCAGTGTCTCAACTATGTCTCATTGAGACTAAATTAGTTGAAGCATCAACCAGAAGAAACAAGCTGTTCAAATCTTCAATGAAATAAAAGAATATAAAGGCATTTTCAAGGGAGTGACTAGCATTCCTTGTTCCCCTGTATATTCTTCTTTATTTATATTCATTTTTTAGTAGCATAACAATGGAGAAAAAGGAAAAATCTAGAAACATTGAATTACTGCCAGCAAGCAAACCAGTATTGCACTATCAGCAATTCCGTATGGAGAATGGTAATTTGCAACTTGCATACCGAGGAACTATACTTGAGTTAAAACTTCCCTCATTCACACTCAGACAAAAGTAGGTTAGGCCCTCCCTTCAGAAACACCATACAGATTTTTTAAGGGCTAAACAATACAAAGTCCTGTTCTTTGCCTACAGTTTTGCAGAGATGTAGTCAAAGAAGTTGTAGGTCTCTTGGTTAGAATTAGTTAGTGTAGGGTGGATGACCAGATCAAATTCTTTGTACAGATTAATAAATGCAGTTACTGTAAAGTGCTATATGTAAAAGTATATCACATTAAGACTAAGGTGACGATCTGAATGCATGTTAGTAACAGGTAAACAACGTAAGGTACAGATACTCAGTAAAGGAGTTAAATATTGGCCACTGTACTACATTTGAAAGAGAGGAACAAAGTACTGAGAATGGTGAAAAAACATTCAGGGTTACACCTCAGCTGTGTTTGGTGATACCCTATGTTCAACAGGATAAAACAATAAAAAATTAGCATGATATCCCAAAACTCATTAGATAGGTAAGGACTCATAACACAGTAAGGTAATGATCATGCAGGCAAGTGCTAGCCCATCCCATTCCAATAAACTAGGTAAAAAG
>NC_056741.1:359131650-359329150 GCF_019279795.1 Protopterus annectens
TCTGTTCTACTAGAAACACCATGATGAACCTCTGGACCTTCATCACTTACATTGTCAAGATAATGATAAAGGCCTCATCAAAGGATTGATCTTTGCTGACTTCACTAGTACCTTTGACCAGAAAATCACCATATTCTTCATCTTTTCTCTGTAATAGATGGTACAGAAGTTGAGAAATTGTCTACAATTTATTGTAATGTAGAGCCTTCTGTATAAACACTGGGATGTCTCCTAACTCGAATCCTGGCTCTTGTAGCTACCACATATTTATTAATCTTAAAGAACACATGTTTTTAGGACCACCCCTTGGCCAAAATGAATCTCTTCTAAGTGATCAATTAAAAAAAAAACTTCAAGTCCCACTTTAGATAATTCCTTTTCTTATACCTTGTACTATGATGAGACCCTCCCAAACTAGTATAACTTTGTTATGTTTATGTTTCAGAGTAATCCAAAACTATTCAGTACAGTACTTACAGCAGCCAAAAGAACAAATCCAAATTAAGGTGTTATCGTTATTCATAACCTGGTCCAATAGCATTATTCTCTTATCCGTTAACTCAGCACTATGTATCAGCTGAGTGTTAGTCTGTTCCCCACCCTGGAAAATGAATCATGTTCATTTTATAAAGAGAGGAAGCAGAGATTCCTTGATTATAGCTATAGAGGGTGGCATAAAGGTTAATATGTTTATCTCACCAGCTGTAAGGTACAGGGTTTGATTCTCACTTCTGGTTATTGGCTAGGCTTGTAGTAGACTGATAGCCTACTATTTACATATGAGCTTATGATTCTTCTCCAAAATCCTTCAGAGTTAGCTACAATCTATTCCCAACATAGTAAATGATAGAGAAACTTAGAGAGTAAATGAACATCTTACAAATCTACATTTTCATTGTCAAAAATCAAAATGGTTCTGCCTCTTTTTCTATCAGTTTACATTTGTAAATAGCTTCATTTCTCATCTGCTAGCATGTACATGACAAGCATTGTGGATTTGCAACTAGTGTTGATACTGTTTCTTGTCTGGGGATAAATGCCCCCCCCCCCCAAAATAAATAAATAAATAAACATGTGATTTCTCACTGTAACTTAATACATACCTTCTCAACCCCACAAAAGGCTACACTCACTGTAAAAAAAACAGTTATACTAGCTACTTCAAACATCAGGAGTCAATCACATTATTAGGAACAGGGCATTACAGCTCTAAACAGAAAAGAATGTTCTGTCTACTGGTAATCTTGAGAAAATGCATTTCAAGTTAACTAGCAAACTATTGGCTTAAAGCATACTCATGTCTGTTCTGAGAAATTCTTTGGGACTCAGCATACATATCAAACTATTTTCCCCAGAGACAGATAGATGATACAATACAACAAATTCATTTCCAAGCACAATGATTCTGACACCACAGTTATTCAACCTTTGTGTTCATGAACTGCAAGTTATGTTATTGAGGCTACATTTCCACTGCTGATTTTCTTCCTTATTATCTGCCTGTTATTTAAACCAAATATATTTCTTAGCACGGATATATCTATTAACTGGAGCTTAGATGATCTTTATTCTGTTCTTAGTTCTACTTGTAATGATTTTTTCTTCTGAATTTAAATGAAGAATCTGATGTGAAAATAAAACAGCTAACGCTTTGGGGTCCTATAAAGCTTCTCTTTACTCAATCATTTTTTTCATGAAAAATATATTAAAAGCACAATAACAAGCATGGATGAATGAATGCAACAATAAGTAACATGTCCGTCACGTTTCTATTAATACAGACAGACTTAATAACTTACTGTTGCTATGCAATGAATTGTTCTCTCGGCCACTCATCTACTTGCGAACATGCTGAAGAGATTATAAATTTGAATAGATAATGTAAAATGTCAAGTAACAAATGGAATGTTTTCTTCCTGAAGAAAAAGTAAACTAGCCCAATAAAAAGGAGAGCCATGTATGGTATTTGGTTAGTTTTTAACAAATACAAGATGGAGATATAAAGCTGGGACTGGGAATCTTATCAAATATGTCGCCCCTGGTCACTAAGCTTCAGTAGTTCCACTTAACAAATCCCAGCTATTCTGAAAGAGGCTCTGAACACAGCATTCATGAATAATTAATGAGGTAGTTATAAAGCTGTGCAAAGTATATAAATGCAGGCAGCTTTCACTCACCCTTCCTCAGTCAGCAAAACAATGCCTTGATGTCAGAGAGTGTGCACTTATAAATCTGCTTAGTAAAATGCTATCTGTGCAGAAAGCTACAATATTTCAGAGCATGAAAACTTACTGGTGGTATTAGCTGCAGCTGTAACATAGTGTTCCTATTTGTGTATGCCTAGCAAACAGAAGTGGATCTGCATGATAAATACAGTGGTGTATCCATCTACAAACCTTTTCCCCCCTTTTTTGCACATGGGGCCAGGGTGTCACTTCAACAGTGATAATAATCTAGAGCCAAGGTTTACACCACTGGGTGACTAGCCCTGCCACGGTAGTTCATCCACACAACACGCTTTTGCACTCACACCTACTTCCAATTTACAGTGTCCAATCCACCTAATGCATGTCTTATGAATGTGGGAGGAAACTCACGCAAACACAGGGAGGACATGCAGACTCCATACAGAAGGTACTCCAGCTAAAATTCGAACAGGGAACCTCTTGCTGTGAAGTGATAATGCTATCTAGTGTGCAGTGCTAAGCATTAGGCTCAGCTTTCTTGTGGCTCACCTTTGAAGAATTCAGTTTTGGATTGTGTTTGCACATCCTCTGTGGGTCATACAGCATTCATTTTGTTAAGTTACAGGCTGCTTATTCTAACTGAATGTAGTTTTGTGAATTTGTATCTGTCATACTGACTTAGGCTCAGTTTCAACTACCCTTTGCAGGTAACTGTAACACTTTCAGACTAGTTCAAACCTATTTACGAAAAGTGCCACATAAGCTTTTGTAGACTGTGGTATCAATCAAAAACTGAATTTGTCTTGTTGACAAGATTTTTTTTTCTTAATTAAGTCTCTAGTGTCATCTGTACATGCATGTTTCAGATTGCTTACACAATCAAATCATAAAAGGGAAACATTTACATGATTTGTGGTTTCCTTTTGTATCTTTCTCCAACTGCCATAATGCATCTCCTTTCCCTTAGCATACACTTTTTAAATTTTTTCTACCTTAGTATACTCCTGCTCCTTGCTTTCTTTACTCCCCCTCCTTGCTTCAGCATGGCATGTTATTGCTGTTCTTTATTTACTGTTCAGTTTTTTTATGCTTCCTTTTCCTCTTATGCTTTCATACAAATATGCATTCATATTTCAGTTCAAAAAGGCCCTTATCCCACTCAGTGCACTTATATATTTGAGCTTGTTATGTCAATCAACCACCACTCATATACCTTTACTCCCACAGAAATTTATTACAGGGTGTTTCTGCCATTTTGAGTTCTACATTACATTCAGAGTGAGATCCAGCACTAGGAAGCTTAGGCAGTTACCTAGGGACCTAGGGATCACCGGCTTGGGGATGCCACTAACTGGGGGGGGGGGGGGGGGGTGCCACAAAACTTACATTTCTTCTTTAAGAAATCAGTCTTCATGTATTACATTTCTTCTTTCTAAGTAACATCTATGCACACTTCTTTAATACAATGCACAGGCATGTACAGATTTGAGCAGAGAGTGCAATTTTTAAAAGATGAGCATGGATTATTTATTTGTGAAACAAACACAGAGGTGTGTGTGTGTGTGTGTGTGTGTGTGTGTGTGTGTGTGTGTGTGTGTGTGAGAGTCTGCATTCTCTACATCAACGGCCAAACTGCTACAGGAAGTGCATTTCAATGGCTGTTGAGTTCCAGTGCATTTTCAAAGAATGTTGAGTTTCTGTGCATTTTCAAACAATGTTGAGTTTCTATACATTTTCAAGGACTGTTGAGTTTCTGTGTGTTTTCAAAAACTGTTGGGGTTTTGTGCATTTTCAAATAATTTTGATTTTTTTGTGCATTTTCAAGGAATGTGGAGTTTCAAGGGAAGAAAAGTTTACTGCTGTTCATGCTAAGTCTGTTTTCAGTGTGTAAATGTTTTGTTTAGAAAATAGCCATCATCACTATTTGTGCTATAAGTTTTGAAAGCAGAATTAGCAGCATAACAGGTAGCATATTTGCCTTTGATGCAGAAGGCTGTGGGTTCTACTCACACACCATATAGATGGAGTGTTGGTATTGCAGTGTGCCCTTCAGGCTGATGAGATACCTAGTAACTGTAAACCTGTTGCCAGTTTAACAGCCATTAACATATTGTAATATTACCTGTTTATCATTTTTTTTAATGTAGCATGGGCAGTTTATTTTTCAAGCACAGCAGGCAATGAATTTTTACATAAAACACTGAAATGTAAAGTTGTTTGCCAGCAGCAACCTCTTCATTAGTTATCACTCTCCTTAATATGGAATTATTCAGATGACTTCTACTTCTGCAGAGATTGTATATATTATTTGATATTGGTGGACTGCAATGACAAAAGTTTAACTGGCCTTTCATGGTTGAAATGTTCTGTAATAGGTAGTTTTTGCCCTTGTTCATATGCATTGTTTCACAGCTTACTGGAAAATTGTTCAAACCTACAAATTTAAAACACACTCTAAAAAGTGATGCTGTATTATACAAGGAATATAATTTAATAGAATAAGAATAGTGTAACAAAGAACACAAGCATGTATGCATGGTCCAAAAAACGTGTGCAAAGGTCCTATGGTTTGAAAACAGCCCAAAGGTGAACTTAATCTGACACTGGCCAGATACATTTTCTATGAATGTGGGTTTCAATGTCATTTCAGTGAATGTGAGTTTCGAGGCCAGAGAAGCTTATTGTTCATACTAAGTCTGTTTTCATTGTGAGACTGTATTGTTGTGTTTAGCAAATGACTGCCAGTGTTTGTGCTATACAATTTGAAATAAAGGTTTTAAATATGTCTAATCATTGTAGAAGTAAAGGAGAAAGTAGCATACACTCTGGCATATTTGAACAATGTTTATGGTAATGGGGAGAAATAGCCACGTCATGGGAAACTGGAATAGCTGAAGGTTGCTGCTAGGGGGGGCTGTTGTGTGGGGGGCCCTGATCCATTACCCTGCCTAGGGCCCCATTTGACCATGATCTGCCTCTGATTACATTTACCCTGCATGTTGTGCAGATTGACAGCTGTTGTTAGTGTTGGTTATTTTCGTTATTTCCGTGCAGGTCATGCGTTTTGGAACTCTTCTCAAATGCCTGAATATGAGCCTGTGGTTCAGCCAGTGGGCCTTTCCTAACTACATTTTAACTAAGTAAATGATAAGGTTGCACAGTGTGCCATGTATAAGAGTACTAAAAATGGTGTAGACTTGGGGCTGGATCTAGCACAAGACTACCTAGCAAAAAAAAAATGCCCACTCCACTGCTCTGGACCTTTAAGTAAGGGAAAAAAATGATTACCTAGTCTGCTGCTAAGGAAGGTGCAGCCTTCTATACTATAGCCATGTGATATTTGTTCTTTGCTGCCCTCAACAGTGATGGGAGATTTGTACAGCAGGCCAGCCCTTCCTGATTGTTGCTGTACTTGCATTTTCACTTCTGCAACTAATTTTGCGTTCACTAGAAGGATCCAGCCTTGCCCACAGACCTTTTCTTTGCACCTGTGAGAGAAATTTTGCATTTTGTTTAGTGTGTGTGTGTGTGTGTGTGTGTATGTGTGTGTATGTGTGTGTATGTGTGTGTGCGTGTGTGTGTGTGTGTGTGTGTGTGTGTGTGTGTGTGTGTGTGTGTGTGTGTGTGTGTGTGTGTGTGTGTGTGTGTGTGTATGGTTGTATGCATGCACTTCTGTGTGTGAGACTGCCCTTCCAGGATGACTACAATTATATACAATCTTCAGCCTGCAGACATTGAAAATACAGTAAACCTCCCTGAAAAGTAAGGCCATGAAGGCAAGAATCTGGACATGTAATAAGCACAAAAGTCAAATACCAAATAGCACACAAGGTTTCCTGCTTACTGTAGGACTGTAGACTACTACTCAAAAGCAGATTAAAAAACAAAGAGTGACAAAAATGATGGAGATATAAGCACATTATTAGATTATATACAATCTGCAGACTTTAATGTACCTTATTACTAGACTTATTCAAAACTCATATGTGATGAAAGGGATTCAGAAAAAAAATGTGAATGGATAAATCAAGTAGGGACATACCTGCAAAACAGATATATCATGTGCAGAGGTAAACAGGCCTGAAAATAGGAACATTCATTCAAAATAGGGACAGTTGAGAGGTCTGCATCTCTGCCTCCAAGTTGACCCCCCCCCCCAGGAATGGGATTATGTCTCTGCCACCAGGATGTGTATGTATATATGTATATATAATATATATATATATATATATATATATGTATATATAATATATATGTGTGTGTGTGTGTGTGTGTGTGTGTGTGTGTGTATGGCGGCTCCTCCAAGAATGGTCTGCCTCCAGGATGACTGTTCCAAGAATGGGAATAAGTCAATGCCTCCAGGATATCTGTCCTTCCAGGACTGGGATTACATCACTGCCTCTAAGATGATAGAAATATCCAGAATGATAGAAAGCACAATTTCAGGAAAGCCACTGGGGATTACAATCCATCAGTGATATATCTCATTAGCATCTCATAGTTTTTCATGCTCAGAAAGTACATATGATCCAACCATTTTTTAGTCACCAAGTGTGATGCCCGGGCCCTGGCCCAGCAATCAAGGAGCCTCAATCCTCACCACTAACACCAGAGAGAGCATCTTATATGAGAGGAATGGATAACAAATACACACAGTAAAGTGCAATTTCCCTTAAGAGCACACAGAGATCACAGTCAGTCCAGGGCTGGTCACTCCCTGCTTCCCAGGTTCCCAATGCGATGCCCCACTGGCACAGCTATAGGGTCCAGATCTCAGCCTAGCTGGGCAAGCTAAAATCTCCAGCACCCTCTCTGTCCAACCAGTGCTTCGTGTGCCTGCCCAAGTAGCTGACACACACACACACACACTTTGAGATAATAGTTTACACAATCACACAGACACTTCTGGGGAAGGCTGGCACAGGTTCTCCAGCTGTGCCACTTTTACCCAGACTATACGGTAGTATTACTGTCACCACCCAGCTAATACTTATCTGCTACTCAAAGACCCTTAAAAGGGTGTCCAGTTATTACTGAGCAATATTATTATCCAGTTGGTATATGTGACTAAACAGTCAAAGCTTATTTGGAGTGACCTGGACAGTAAACTCTATAAATATGCAACATACTCTAGAGCTTAAACTATCTCTATACAAAACCAGCCACAGTTAAAAGGTTTTAAAATATTTAATAATAAATAATTAAAACCACAATATAATACTTTCTACTATTCAGTACTAATCAAAAGAGTAAAGAGATCACACAGAAATACTTAAAATAAATCAGTAGTACAGTTCTGACATCACAGAAAAACACTTAGTCTAAACTTTCTAATTCCTAGCTATTGCTACAAGAAAACATACTTCTAAAATAACTTACATAGGGCAACAGGCAGAGTGCTGAGTTGGATAGTCAGACAAAAATGAGCAACACAGTGTCAAAAAAAGCGGAAGCAATAAAGGACATTCCACATGAAATTAAACATCAAAGGCACTGATGAAATAATTTTAATTTCAAAGGACTTGTTTTAGTTCAACATTCATATTTACAAATGATAGAATTATCTGCACAAAGTGCTTAATAATCTCTGGTTCTCACTGTTTAAATTGAAGCCCCAGTCCTGCTAAACATTACATCATCTTTTACACTTACCTGGTTAGGTCTTGGTCCAGATTCTTGAGCAAAGAAGCTGAGAGGTGTTTTGTACATTCGTTAACATTTGTAGCTTTCTGTCAGCCATTAAATAATGACAGGCATGCATTCAAGATGTGTATCATTCAGAAGATGCTTGTTAATGCAAAGCTGTTTATTATAGCAACTTTCTAAGTATCTAACAGAAATGTTTAAAATCTGGTTCTTATTTTTTGGGTCACTGTCTCTGATTTGAGCTAAAAAGTTTAGAGGCAGAGCGGGCTTGCATTGGTTTCCATTACATGGTTTTGCCAACAGTGACTGAAAATATTTCCGGTCCATTATTTATAACTGTATTCCTTCACTTTTTTCTCAGCAGATATGCGAAGTTTACAATCATGCAAGTGACTGTAACTGATGGTTGTGTACATGTATAAATACTTGATTACTGCAACCCACTGTAGTTATGGTGTAAAGGAAGGGATTGATTGTAGTAAACAGGAACATTATCATCATATAAACCATGTTTTTTACAACAATCCCTAGTTTCCTTATTTTGTTGGCTGTTGGTAGTGTGTTTATTACTTGGTTATGACTAAAGTGGATAGCATGACGTCTGTGAGTTTAATGCTAATATTTTTACATTTTTAAATAACCTTGTTTTTGCAGGTGCATGGATGTGAAATGCTACAACAGTCTGTCTGGTACTTAGTGCAGATGATTAAGGCTATGAACTGCATCTGTATTGCAGGTTTGAGTCTCTCAGTCTTCGTTTGTCCACTCTGTGACTCTGACTACTTCAGCAGGCAGTATTCCTATTCCTGCTCAGGAAAACAGACACCTCTATGCAGTGGGCAGTCCCAGGCTGTTAATAAATAGGGTGCCCATTTCTCTTGAATTTCTGTGCCCTCCACATAAACGTTAATTACTGCTTCACTAAATGCTGTTTGACTATGAGTCCCACCACTTGTCTTGCAATTTAATGGGTTGTCAGATGCATTTTCAATAAATGTGAGTTTCAAGTGAAGAGAAGCTCATGCTAAGTTTGTTTTCAGTGTGAGGTTATTTTGTTTTATTTAGTAAATGTCAGAGTTTTTACTATAAAATTTGAAATAGTTTTAAATTAAACCCAAATCTTTGTGATAATTTTAAAAGTAAAAAAAAAGTAATATTATGGGCACTGACAGGTTTGAATGATGTTTTATGGTATTTGAGAAGAGACAGCTAATTAATGAGATATTGGTATGGTTGCGTGGAGGGAGGCCCAAACAATTACTCTGCCTAGGGCTAGGTTCCAGCTTGGTGTAGTCTGATTAAATATTTATACAAGTTTCTGAAGTATAAATGCATTTATGCTTATTCAATAACTTGTCAGTTTAGTCGTAAGTAGTACTATTAGAAGCAGTCACATTTCTAACAGTAGTAACACACCAACCACTCGGAAATGTCTGACTTGTCTTAGTGAGAGAATAAAAAGCTTAGGTCACTGCAGTCATTGTGAGCCGTGTTGCTGAATAGTTGGAGGTGCAACAGTTAAATACCTGACAGTCTTCCTGGTAGGATATGCCTGTTATCTAGTATGGTTGGACATGCTAGTGGAGAAACATGGTCCATCAGAGAACTCATAATGTAGGTTAACATTTGTGGCCCAAGACAGTGAGGTATGTACACATTCATTTACAAAGTCCATTGAACATGTGAGAGAAACAGACAAATGTAAGTTTTGTAAAACAGAATTGGAAATAGTCGCACACCTTGTTGTTGGTCGTGACATACTAATGGCAGAAGGACTGTATTCTGAAAGGCATACTAATGTGGCAAGACTGTTGCACTGGGGATTGTGCAAACATTATGGTACTGAAGCAGCTGAAAAACACTGAAAACATGAGCCACAAAGCATCTTAGAAAATGATGAAGTTTACATCACATGGGATCACCCATTACTAACAGTTCAAAAGACAATTGTGAGAAAGCCAGATATAGTGGTCCATGAAAAGAAGGCAAAAGTAGCATCAATCACTGAAATCGCCATACCCAGTAACTAAAGTGTCTTGCATACAGAGAGACACAAAGTCATAAAATATCAGGATTTGCAGGTAGAAATGAGAGCAATGTGGAAGAAAGATACCCAGACAGTTTCAATAGTAATAGGAGCCATGGGTCTTATAAAAGAGAATCTACAATCATATTTAGATATGTTACCAATCCATGTAACCCCATACAAATTGCAGAAGTCATTAATGGACACATTGCGAAGAGCATTTCTGGCTGACATAAAAGACTGAAACAATACTAATTTTGTGAACTTTAATCATAGTTTGACTTAGGAATGGGGTCCATTCCCATCATGGTATTAGAAACCCAAAAGATTTGGAGAACTTAAAAACAGGAAGAAATGGATAAGATTAAACACTTTCCTAAGGTAAGTATTAGTGCCGATGTAAGCTGGCTTTCAACTTCCATGCTAAGTGCCTTCAAGGGCTTATTTCTGTTGAATAATGTGACAGCACAATAACTAAATAATTAAATAAGATTCTGGTAGTTATTATTGCTATCACTAAATAAATGTCACCAGGAGTGAAGGAAAAAATGATGCAGTCAAAAACAAGCTCACCACATTAATATGCAACTAACATTTAGGACAAAGCAACCTAGCTTTTTAACTGTCTTGCAACTGCAACAGGAAAAAATCCATTCCGAAAATTGGACCATGGTAGCCTCTGTCTCAGAATTTAAGTCTCAAACTGCAACACGTCTTACAGACGTGACTTGAAACTGAAATAAAGAACAGTTGTTTAAAATTCCAATCAGTCCTACTGCTGAGTCAGATTCTTCTAGCAACTCCCTTAAATGGAAAATGATGCGTGTTCCTGCTTTGTCCTGCATTTTCAGCAGTCTGATGTCACGTAATCCCTCAGAACTCACAAAGGTAACATAACACATATTTATTTCTCCTCACCTGCAGTAACATTGACAACAAAGCTATGTTTTAAAGATGAATTTATATACATTCACCCACACTCTGCATCTCCAAATGCACAAATCCCAGCAATAAGTGGCAGGTGTTGTAATTAAAGATGACTGGTTTATGCAGTATTAGTACAACATTCTACATTAGAGAGTGTATGCACAATTCCAATGGAGATGATACTGGCAATTTTGTAGTACTGATATTTTTTGACTTGCAGGTAGCATATATATATATATATATATATATATATATATATATATATTTTTTTTTTTTTTTTTCCTGAGAAGTATGCCCCTCAGCCTCAGATTTCAACAATTTCTGTACATAGCAAAAAGACTTTTAAACACTGATACGCATTCAGTCATAACTAGGTACTAAAGCCATAGATTCACTTAAGATGAACATGAACATGAAAAAAATGAATAGCTAACGAGACGTCATATTCTTACTTCTTTAGTTTGCAGTGCCACAAATAAAAACTCTTTTTTTTGACCAAAGACAGTGTTTAGGTTGGCAACTGCTTAATCCAGACATATCTGAACAAAAGCATAAAATCTGAATGTTATAGGACATAACCTGCTACAAACATCAGTTTCATATTCGAACACCAGAGTAATCATAGTTATTAGTGCAGGATGTAACTCTGGAAGCATGACTTCAGAAACTAGTCAGAGAGATTAAACAGCTACAATTCACAAGTTCAAGGAAAGGGCAGTTGTCTCCAGAGGTTGCAGGCTGACTTCTAATTGTATTTATTTATTACACTTTGTAAACCAAGTTCTCTATACTGGGCAGTTCCCTTTCTTAGACAGGAAATGTTCTGTACAACATATAGAATTGGTGGAATCGTAAAATAATATGAAAGCAAGCGTTTCAATAAATGAGACATTTAACAATAGTAGAGTAACAGTTTAGGGGACATAGACTGAACAGTGCTCGTTAGAAAACTAAGTTATGAGTGGCATTATATTTATTTATTTATTACATTTCTTTACTGGGCAGTGTCCGACTGGGTCAGGGGCCCGTTTTCAGTGGACACCCAGGGAGAAAAGCTCCACAGTATTAAAAAATCAATATTACAAAGCATATTTAGAGAATAGAATCCAGGCAATAGTACAGTACAATGCAAGAACAAGTAAACATAATAGTGCAGTACAATCTACAGAACAATGCAGGCAATAGTACAAAAGAGCAATAGAACAAGTACTGCATGAATTTCCATACTGAGAAATAAATACACATTAGGAGAATAGGAGTTTTGCTGAGAACAGTAAAAGATGTGGGTTAATCACTATCCAGGTGACTGGCAGGAGGACAGCCAGTGGTTAGTCAGGTGTTCCTTTAGGAGTGATTTGAACTGGTTGTGGTTGGGTTTTTTGTTATTGTCTCTGGTAGGTTATTGCAGACTTTTGCTATTATGTGTGAATAGAGGGCTTCGCCGTGACAGTTATGGGAGTTGGAAACCTTGAATAAAAGCTTGTTACAGGATCTGAGAGTTCTGATTTTGTTGCTAGGTTGAACGAAGTGGGAGATTGCTGGGCAGTTGTTGGGGTGACAGATTATTTTGTGGGTTAATGTTAGCTGACTAAGTGATAATAGGTTGGTTACTGCTAGCTAGTTTAGCTGTGAGAGGGCTGCACAGTGGTGAGATCTGTATGGATGATTAGCGGCATATTTAGCAATCTTGTAGCATGCTTCAAGGTTTTTGAGGTTCGATTTTCTTAGGTTTGTGAATGTAAGTGAACCATATAAGAGGGTGGATAGCAGATGAGTGCATATGATAAAAAAATGAATTATTTTGTTTCTTACAAATAGCGAGCTTTACAATGCTGTATGTCAACATAAGTGTGTTGCTTACACTTAGGATAGGTAAGTAGTTCTTTCCTTGAATTTATATAAGAAAACCTCCATTTAATGAACAGCTATAATCTAAAGATAAGAGTTAATTTCAGCAGAGTACATTTCCCTCCCAACAAAAAGATAACTTCTCTGTCACATGTAAATTATCCATGACTTAACTGTGTGATATTTCTGTGCATTTAAGCTTCATCAGATTCTATGTTAATTATGCATGAAATTTCAGAAAAATGTGTCCTGTTAGCTATTGCATCTTTTTGCCCACTGCATTTAAGATATTTTCCCCAGAGAAAACCCAGTTAGCAAAGTATTCGCTGCTCAGGTTTCCCTCCTACTGTGACCATAATCATACTTCCTTACTGCAAACATCATGGAAATTATGGAAATGTGGCTTTTGTTGAATTTGAGTGACCAGCTGAGACCAAGATATACTGGAAACTTGACATCGCTGACTGGCAGAGGCAGTGAGTGATGGATGATACTTATTTCAAAGAATTTATAGTCTTTCACAAAAGCAACTAATTCAGTCATTCTGAAATCTGTCTGATGATAATGCCTCTATACATTCACAGTGTTTTGCAGTACTTTACTCCTTCAAAACAGCTCTACTGTAACTGTAGTCTGATTGGGTAGCATATCCCTTGTACATCTAAAGAGTGTGCTAGACTACTGTTCCTATTGCATAACATTGTTCCACTAAAGTATAACAGATGAGCCATAAGTAATTTGTTAACTTTGTAAATTTCTGTAAAGAGTGCAGACAAGCACTGATTACCATCCTCTGTCTTGGCGTCAGAGCTGTTTCTCTCTACCCTCCCTTCCTACCCCCAATTCCCAGCCGCTACTCATAGCATTACATTCATAGGATCTATTCTCCACCCAGAACTCCATCTACTTCCCACTCCTCTTAAAGGCATACACATAAATATAGACATACCCCGGGCACAATAATGCACACACAACTACTGAACCATCAGTCTTCATTTAAGCACTCCAACTTTCTTTCCTCCCTTATATTTACTAACTGAACCTAGTGATCATTACCTACTCCATCCACCACACTCATCGATCTTCTTCTGCCTCTCCTGTATTTGTTCCTTCTGTATTTACCTCCAGTCTCACTGACCAATCTCTGTCTACAAATGTACATATCACGTTTCTCTTAAATATCATTGCAATCTTACTCTTCCTGTTTTATCACTTTCTAAATTACCATACATCACTTAATCTCACACACATTACTCCCACTATCTGCTTCACCTCTAACCATTCAGAACACCTCATTTCACCATTAATCACATCCAGTATATACAATGATTCCCAATCTCTACTTCAAATTTAAATTACTAAACACTCACACCTACCACACCAAAATAAAATTAAATTCTTAAACTTAAACCAAAACAAGCTTACCAAACATATCCATCTTTCTCGCTATTACTACTCTGTGAGGATATTCACCCCAAAAGACAGTCTCTCTTCATATTCTGACTACCAAATACCCTCCAAAACTCATCCCATGCCAAACACCCCTTCCTACTCAGCCCACCCATCTCCTTTCAAAACATGGACCATACCACCATTACCAAAACCATCAAAGCCCTGCCTGCCTACCTCAAACTCACCCATATTGATTAAATGTATTTTCTTAAATACTCACAGAATCTGTAATAAAATTTCAGAACTCCATGCCTGGCACACCTATTAACCTCTTAGTGCAAAAAATCTGGAAAAAGCCAAAAATAATGGGGAGACAAAGGTCCAAAAATAGGGACAATTTCTAAATATTGCTCCCATAAACTTAGAAAGTTGATAGGATAAAAACTTTTGCATCAGCATGCATTTTTGAGGGTTTTGAAGTCTAAAACTCAAACTTTTGTCATTATTTAGTGACTTTAATCCTCAAAGAATTTCCAGAAGACCTCAGATTTTACGAGGAATGGACCAAAAACATGAGGCAAAAATATGGGCATTCTGTGAAAGTCTGGACAGTTGAGAGGTATGAGCCTGGATCTACCACAATAAACTAAATATTCTTGCCATAAATGAAGCATGGCTAAAACCTCTTGACTCTGAAATTTCACTCCTTGGTTATAATATCATCAGGGCTGAGTAGCTTTACTGTACCTTAACAATCTTGAAATCCTACCTTATAATAAACCTATTCCCAAACTCCATAATGCTGAACTTCTGATCTCTCATCTTAAGCTAAAACAACATAAACAGCTATATATTGTAATACTCTATATTCCCCCAGGCATTAATGCTACAACCTTGGAAAGCATCCTAAACTGAATGTCACATACAATTTCTAATGAAAACGTAATTCAATATGGCTTTAATTTTTATTGGCAGATTATCTCCAAAAAATGCCCATCAGCTAGCCTTAATCCTTTTGGCTTGACTGAATTAATTTCCTCCCCCACATGTTCTAACTATTCCAAAAACTGTGGCTGGGTTCTCCACGGAATATTGGTGTCCGATTCCACTAAGTATATCTCTAGTGGCACCCTCACTGATTCTCTCGTGACCATCTCCCTGTATATGCAATCAAACTCAGTAACCATCATGTCAAATAATACTTAGAATGTCATGTAACCTCACCAGTTTTAACCCTGATACATTTAATAGAGTGCCAAGTTCCTTTAACTGGTCAATCCTGAAAAATATTCCATTCTATGAAGCTGTTCACAAATCTAACACACTTTTCCTGAAAACTCTTAATAGTCTGGCTCCAGCTAGAACAAAATGAGTAAAGAATAACCATGCTCCTTGGTTATCCGCTCAATGCAGGCACCTAATGTATGAAAGAGACATGGCTTGGAAAGAATTGTTAAAATATAGATCTCCCCAAAACCTATAACACATGAAAGGATAATGCAGCTGTACTAAAAGACAGATTAACACAGACATGAAAATCTACTACAGTAACTCCTTGCTATAGCAGTGTTCCAACCCTAAAAAATTCTGTTTTTCTATTAATAATATATTCCATCCCGGAAAACCACCACTTATATTAAATAACACTCCTCTGTAAAAGCTATTCAGTGTAACATACATTTTATAGAAAGTAGTAAAGCCCTTACTAAAGATTTTCCATCTAACAATCCCACCATTCCCTCTACTCAGATAGCAAACACACCCTGTTTCGCTCTAAAACTCATTCAGACTTCCTTTATCAAATTGCTGCTCCTTAAACTGAAACCCTTTTGTCCTTCAGCAGATAATTTGCCAGCAGAATACCTCAAGCTAGTTGCCACTTCTATAACCTGTCCTGTGTCTATCCTAATTAATAGCTCTATCAAGGAGTTATATGTTCCTTCTCTCTGAAAAAAAAAACATTTTCATTATTTCCCTTCATAAAGAAGGAACCTCATCTGATATAACCAATTTCAGATATATTGCCATAGTACATCCCTTTTCAAAACTGCCGGAGAAGTGCATTCACATACAACTGCTTGAACAAATCATTTCAGTTAAAGCTCCTAACCCCCACACAGTCTGGTTTTAGACCTGCCCATAGCACTACCATGGCCTTATTAACCTTCACAGATAAGCCAGAGACAAAGGCAAACTCATTTTCTCCATATTCCTTGAGCTCTCTAAAGCTTTTTATACAGTCTTTCACCAAATACACCTCTGTCTACTCTCTTCCCTAAGGCAATCACAGTCCACACTACTGTGGTTTAACAATTACTAAACCAATAGATACTAATACGTTAAATAGCTTTTCTCCCTTCCTTCCTGTCAATACTGGAGTACCACAGGGCTCCATTTTTAGCCCTCTAGTGTTCAATGTATTCACTAACAAGCCACAGAAATCCTCTCAGCATACTTCCCTTGTACAATATGTTGATGAGTTTACCCAAAATGCACTTCAGATAACCTCATGCATTTTCAAATAATTGCTCAGGAAGCCTTTAACTCTATTGAACATTGGCTACAGGATAATCACCTGCTACTAAATCCCCCCAAAACTAAATTGCTTCTCTTTTTTCCAAAATCCCATTTCCATGAAAAACAGCTTTAAAAAATATTCCTTAAATAATACTTTGATTGAAGTTACTTCACATATAAAACTACATACCCACAACAGTATCAAGAAAACCCATTAAAAAGTAGGTACCCTTCACAGAATAAAAAACTTCCTTACAGACTGCAAAGGTAACTCTAGATACTACTTACCTGCTAACCTCTCTCCCCTATATGGAGCGCCTTATCATAACCAACCTACAAGCCTCACTTAGTTCTAAACTTGAGCAATGCTGCAACAAAGTTGTCAGATTTGCTTCCAAAAAAACTTACCAGATCCCCCACTGTTTAGCACTAAAATTACTTAACTTTCTCAGACTTCCTCACCACCTGTTTTATATTCAGCTCATCTAAACCAATAAAATTGTCTACACCCCATTTGCCTGCCCAGCCATTATCCCCATACTCTTATCAACTAAGCTATCTTCTTCTGTCAAATGATAAACAACTGCTTACCTTGTAGAAACCACAAAGGGCTGCTGCAGTCTGCCTCTATTCCAATAATGTTGCTAGAACTTGGAATTAAATTCCTATATCAGTCAGGGCTGTCTCACACCTTCATCTTTTCAACCATTACTAAAAGACTTCTCTCTTCATCTTGGCTTTGTCCCTTCTCCTTATGTAGGACATATCGTCTCCTAACATCATCCTTCACTACCTCCTTATACCTCCCTTTAAAGCACTAAATCACTTAACTTGCTTATCACATTCTAATACCCCACTTTGTTGTATTACTTAAACTACTATACCTGATTCTAATCTGGCACGACCAAATTACCATTCATCACTACTTCTCTGTTAACACTCAAACTTGCTTATCTCCTCTAATACCTCGCTCTAATTTATTTCTTAAATTACTCCTACCTATCTTATATACCACCCCTTCTGTCTGTAAATTCTGAGTACAATGTTTGTATAT
Source organism: Protopterus annectens (assembly GCF_019279795.1). Taxonomy (NCBI): domain Eukaryota; kingdom Metazoa; phylum Chordata; order Ceratodontiformes; family Protopteridae; genus Protopterus; species Protopterus annectens. The sequence goes on from NC_056741.1 coordinate 359,149,247, forward strand.
TAATGTTTGTAAATATGAATGCAAATTTTATTAAACTGACTGCTATGCTGTGCATACACTATAACTGCATTGTAAAATTTGTTATTGTAAATACTGATTGCATTGAATTTTTTAGAGCTTTTTTCCCCATGCCACCACTCAAAAAGGGCACCTGTGTCCAGTTGAACTTCCCCAGTAAACATATGTTAATAAATAAATAAATAACTTTTGGGGGGAGCGGATTGTGATCTTAGTAGACCTTTAAGATAGAAAGGGAGGCTGTGCCACTGAAAAGAGACTGAGTCACTAAAGGCTATCTCACCTATTTTCTGTCTGACATAAAACATTTCCAAGAGATCCACAATAATCACACTTTAGATTCCTTGCATTTATGAGCAGGGAAACCTGTTGTTTATTCTTGAAGAGAATTCTGTAAGCAAAGGATGGTTGTGCATAGCATAATGTCATACTTACAGACAGGCAATCTAAAGATTTTAGTCTTACAAAGTGAAATTTTACGAAATAACCAACATCTTCAAATGTTATTACAATGTAGATTTGTAAGTTGTAACAGACTTGTAAACCATTTGACTTCTAGAAACATGAGTGCTGATAACTCACATTCATGCTAAGACCTTTAGACTTGTATACGTCACTGTCTTAAGGAACTAGATCATTACATTTACTGCTAGTTTTCTTCACAGCACTGGCAGCCTTTAAATAAAATACCTAGGCCATTGTTTTCCTTTGTTTTATGTTTATTTTTAGCAGCTATCTACCACATTTAAGGCTTCTTGCTAGAACTACATTTTTCAAGCCCAGATTTTCAAAAAGAACTGATTCAAACTTTTTTTTTTTATTTTAAGCACAGAATTCTTACATTAAGCCTATATTGAGTAGGCTATAGTTTCCAGTTCAAATATTTTTCTGATTGGAACTCTTTGTCCCATTTTTAGTTCTACTGTGACAAGTTTTAAGGCAAGAAAAGTGGCATTGTATGATTTCCCGGACAGATCAGTGAACAATTCAACAGGGAAGTAATTTCATGGGAACGACTAGAAATTCTTTTAATATTAGATGTGTTAGCTGGCTTCCTAACTTCAGATCAAAGCACTTAACGTTGATCAGTTTTTGATTGCACACAGAGAGTCGAAAGTCTACATTGCCAACTCTTCTTAAAGATGAAAAGCCAGCTGTCAAAATAACATGTATATAAATGAAACTGCACCGTAAAGTACAATTAGCAATAGGGCTGAAGAATATAGTTTCTGCAGATTTGTTAACTACTTGTTGGTACAGCGGTTGTAAACTTTGCCTGTCAGCAACAACACAACTGGTTGAAGCCTGGGTGTAGGTGCTGAATTTATATTATTTTCCATGAGGTCGAGTTTGATAAAATGATTGTTATTTAATTATTTATTTACTTGTTTATGTATTTTTATTTATTTTGTCTGCTGTACTTAATTGTTTATTGGTTGTGCATTCTCTGCTTGCTATTGCAATGTGTTCCTCTCCAACTTGTAGATATATCCTGCCCAGCAATACACTTCTGGACAAGTTCTGTGTAATGCAGTCTTACTTATAGTGCAGATTAGCTTTTTATTTTTAAATTGAGTCAGTGCTGTGGATTTTCCACTCTCTGTGTACGACTAAAAGCTGATCAAAGTAAAGTACTTTAATTAGACATCTGGAAGCCGTGCTATGGGTAAGCCTTTCTGTCCTTATTTGCTAAAGCATGGGTCAAAACATAACTTATTTTCCGATCTTGTTAACATATCCTTATTTCTTTGTCTTTCTTAAGTTATTAGCCATTAATATTGCAATCAAACTAGATATCTATGCATTTTTTCACATTTAATAATAGCGCATTTTGTTAGTGGTGATAGCAGTGTCACTATGGCTACACCAAGTACATATTTTACCCAGATTATCTTTCTAAACTTAAACATCATTTGTAAAGATGGCAATAGTTCCAGTTTGTGGCTGTATGCATACTTTTTTAGCCCTGATCCTTTTCCGACATTTGTATTAATCTTGTAACAGTGAAAAAAAATATTAGATACAAAGAGTCCCAGTACTGACCCCTATAGGAAGGTTGATAATTACTTAACCAGTCCTTGATATACAGTCTGCCCCCTCGGCTCCCGTCTTCCGGATGTAGCCAATTATTCAGCCTTGACAAGGTTTAAATGTGACGTGCTTAGTGCAGCCTTTATTTAATTATGCTAACAGATGGAGAAGGCATCCATGTCTGTTAGCAGATGGTCACCTGTATTTTTGGGATATACTCCATTATACCTTATTCTGCAATTTTATAGGCAACATTTGGAAGGCTGATGTGTCTGTAATTATTTGAATCAGATCTCACACAGTCATGTGTTATGGCAAAGTGGCAGCTTGGCATCAGAAATTAGGAGCATATCTAATTCATATAACTTTGCATAATGTTACCTCTCAACTGTACAGATTTTCGCAGAATGTCCAGATTATTGCCTCATATTTTTGGTCTGTTTCTCATAAAACTGTGGTTTTCTGGCAAATATTTGGCAAATAAATGAAGGTTGAAGTCAGAAAATAATGACAGACATTTGATTCATGCTAATGCAAAACTTATTCTATCAACTTTCTAAGTTTGTAAGTGCAATATTTAAAAAGTGTCCCTATTTCTGTGCCTTTGTCCCCCATTATTTATTGCTTTGACCAGATTTCTTACTCTAAGCGGTTGAGAGGTATGTAGCATGCAGTGCCACAGTTATGTTATCCTTCATATTTATGAAGGAAACTGTTTAGTAGGGTCATATTATTCATATTATATTTGCCTATTATACATTATGTGTACGTAGCTTAGCAGGTCTGAAATGTGCACTGCATAGATGCAGGCACTTTCAGTTTTAACCTTTCTTAATATAACTACCCCCCCCCCCCAAATCATAACAGTGGCAAGCCTCTTGCTACATGTGGGTGCAGCAAGCTATGAGTAGCTACATAACGGGCACAGCCAAACACCTAGCACCTTAAAAGTGGCTTGTAGCAGCTCCTAGCAAAGCACCATTACATAACCTAGCCTACATCTGCTACAAATCAACTCAATAATACAGCTATGCAAGATTGCCAATCTGTGCATATCACAGTAGCATTTAAACCCAAGTTATATATTTACCTAAAAAAATTCATACATAACTACATTACCCACCCTTTTACAGATAACTATCTCGGCAGGCAGTAAATCTCTTTTATTTAAGCTATGCAACTCTCTGTAAATAAAATCAAGTTTTACTTCACACTGGACAAAATGGAAGGTCAGCCTCCTTGACTCCCCTCTGTTTAGGCATTCTAAAGCGGTGTAGCAATTGCCTTATGATCACAGACAATGAACTCTTACTACACACAACTAACTCTGTGAGAGATGCAAATATTTAAGAAATACAAAGGCATCACTCTCGGTGAGCAACACACTAACATGACACACTGAGCACCCAGCTCCGACATATAATATAATATCATATGCTTACATTGTAAAGAAGTTCTCACATAAGCCTCCTATAACCATAAGGATTAATTTTCAGCAAAAATCAAAATCAAACATTGCATGACATAATGTGTCACCTCTAACAAATGGTCACTATGAGACAAAAGGCATCAATTCCAGTACACCAGGCAACTTCACAGACAAAAATTATTTAGTTACAGATGACTTAATAGTGAGACACACAGATTCCCCACTCACTAGGTTGGACAAAAACAGGGTGAGAGTGAATTGCTTTTCATGTGCCAGGATCATTGACATGTCAAGGCCCTGTGAACCTTAGCACCAGACAAATATAACTACAACATGGCATTTTTGCATGTAGAGGTGCATTACATGAGGTGAAAGATGTAGAGAGACATGTATGAGCTCTCTGCAAGTCTCAGATGCAGACAAGACCCTGGTACTGAGCAGAATCCTCCTTATGTACAAACGATGCCTAGGTACAAAGAAAAGATGAGTGGCTTCAACAATTGGATAACCAATCGGTGTCATTCTATTTTTTTCCAGTATGTGTCAGCTTGAAATGAATGCTTGACAGTCCTATTTCCTTTGCAAGGGATGGCCTCCACCTCTCATTCAAAGGCTTTATCATACTGACTAAATTCATAGCTGTCTCCATAGTGCCTTTTGCATAAAGATCAGTTAATGAACATTCCAATTACGCAAAAGTATCAATATCAAATAGGATCAAATTAAAGTGGCTCTGTTCAATGCCAGAAGTCTAAACAGCAAGCTGCCTGACCTTTATGTACTCCTGCATTTGTAAGGCCTCTGTACATGTGTAATCACTGAAAATCATTTAAATTCCCAGAAAACACTCCCTCATACCTTGGTTTAGTGACTACCATGTCATGGGACCCAATGGCCACACTGCTGTTATGTCAATATTTATCAGAGCTCCTCTAGACAGCTTCCCAGAAACCTACAAATGGAGCTTATTGAACTGGATAGCACATGAAACAAAATCATGTATCCAGTTATCTCATGTTACAGCCATGAACCCAGAACTCAAGTGTCCATTTTTAAGCAGCATGGATGAATTCCCGTAAATAACAACTCCATCATGCTTGAGACATTAACTACCCATCAAGTGAATGGAGTACCTACACCTCCACATAGGCAATGCATAAATGATTTTAGATCTAATAAGTAAAAACTCAATGGTAGATATTATTACAAGCCCAAGTAGAGAACAAAATATTCTTGACCTCAAACTTTCAAATTTAGAGTCATCATGTACGTCTTCACTACTAACTCCCTCTCTGATTAAGTCAGACCATAAACTAGTAACCTTTTCCATCAATCTATTTAATCCCCACAGAAACCAAAATATCAAAGACTCAACACATGCAACTCCCAAACTTGACTTATAGCAACATCACTCCAGACAACACCTTAGCAGATACAATTGCAAAAGAGCTTTATAACCAAATAGTTAAATGAATACAAGTGGCATCTAGATCTAATTAGAATGGGATATTTAAAAGCAAACCACACTGGTAGTCCACTTACATAAGTAAAATCTACAAAAAAAAAAAGAAATAATCATAAAAGTCCACAACACATTTAAAGACCCCCCCCCCCGAAGTTAAGACTGTGACAAAAAGTTTAAAAAATACTACTACATCTACTAGTCTGTGAACTTGGGTTGGCATCTGAAGTCAAGGACAATTACAAATCCTTCCTTAGTTATGATAGGAAGTTAAGAAATAACACTCAAAAATACGAAGAACTCATACTAAGAAGCAAAATCTAATCCGACCCAGTGGACATTGCCAATATACTAACATGTAACTTTAGTGTAAATTTCACTCCTTGTGTGACTCTCCAAAGCCCATATCTTTCAAGCACCACCCCCATCATCTCTCAGAAATATGAGGTACAGTGCTGGTGATGCCATTCCTACTAAGTCTGGAAACTCTAAGCCCATCAGCCTGACAAGTCTCATTTGTAAGGCCATAGAACACATTATAACAGACATGATTAACATAGACATTAAAACCCTCATCATACTAAGTCTTTAGCATCTTAGAAAAGGTAACCTATGCTGTTTACACATTATCTATCTTGATTTGACCAAGGTATTTGACACCATCTCCCATGGTAGCATAATTAATAAACACATTGTATTACAAACTGACCCTTATGTGGTAAGATGGATAATAAATTGGCTAAAACATAGAATCTAGAAGGTGCAGGTGACAAGGTCAGCATCAGAGAACATAAAGATGATCAATAGTGTCCTGAAGGGCTCAACACTGGAGCTGTTTCTGTTCAGAATTTAATTTTCTAACCTATAGACTAAAAAAAAAACCACCTATGGCTAACTTAGTCTGCGAATGACTGAAAACTGGGAATCATTGTCAAATCTCCCTCTTCACAGAAGCCCTAGAGCAGAACATTACACTCGTAAATGACTAATGCATTGAAAATGGGCTTAAATGAAATGATAAAAAAATACATCTCCCCAGCATGCAGCATTGACACTGATTGACAATATCCCACTTCAAAATGAAAGTGTAATTAGAGACCTGGGAATTAGTAAGACCGCCCATTTAAACTTAACTATCGCTGAAAGTCCATTTTGCAAAATCAAACCAGCTGGATGGAATTCATTCCCAGAAGACACCAGACTACTGACAAATCTTAAGAGTTTTTCAGCCAAAAAAGCATCTCACCGAATACAGGATCCAGGATAAACTACTGACTGTTAAAATAGCTCCACCTGACTATCCTTTGCTTTCAATAGTTTTCCATTGTCAGTTCTGTACCAGAACCACTAACATGCAAGCTAGCTCAGTACTGAAGGAAAATGTTTAACCGTGTTAATTTCTACTTTACAGTCTCTAAATATCCTAAATGTCTACCCCAAGTGGTTTAACATTATGCAAAGTGTTATGGATGTACAATGTATTAATATCTTGTATTTCTACTGTGCGCTTCTGCTTCTGTTGTAAAGCAGCAATCAATGTTGAATGGAGTAATACTGTTTTCCCTATTATAAAGCATCAACCAGCATCTGATATTTGCTTCTTATTTATGTTTGCATATAATGTCTTGTCTCCTTGGTACAGGTTATTGCTGAATAGGGTCTTAGGACCAGATTACCTACCTAGTTAGCAAATGAAAATGAATAAATAAATAAATAAACATGGATTGATAATTTCCTCTGCTTTGATTACCATGTAGCAACTAGTGTAAGGAAGTATACTTAGCACAGGTGAATGCCAAGGGAGTATCATCCAGATTTGAAGATGTTATTGTACCCTTGTATCCAGCACTGATAAGACAAATTATAGAATACAACTCCACCTTTAGGGTTACCTAACCAGACATACAAAAAAAATTAGAAAGACCACAGAAGTTCTGAAGAAAAATTATCACAGGCTTAAAAATCTCTAAGCTACCAGAAAAAAAAACTGGAATCACTCTCCCCCTTTTCTGTGTCTTATAGTCTCCTCAGAAGAGACCTATACTTTGACTTCCAAGCAATTAGGATCTACTAGTCCAGGATCTCGTATACCTTCACAAATCAAACAGTTCCACAAATACCAGAGCAAGAGATCTAAACATACTTCAACATATCAATAAAACAGGATGGAGTGACAGATTCAGTACTCGGCATCTTCCTCTCCTCTGGAGGTGTCTCTCCCTTCAGATAAAACATTGTGATATCCTATATTCCTTCTAATAGATCCTGGATAATTGGATGAATAGTCATAAACTCACCCCAGACTCGACTGGCCTAGCCCTTCTTGATAGGGTAGTTATGGTCTAGGGTGAGAACTGGCAAGGCGTAATGGTTATAAGACTTAGTAGCATTGAATTTCCTAAGATTCCTATGATATTTACATGTCCCTGTCATTATGTCTGAAGTGATACAGGATGCAGCCATGCTATCAATTGAAGGCTATTTTGTTTATCAATTCCCTGCCTCGTCAAATGCATCACAATAAAGTCAGCAAGATTCTAGGACAGTGGGGATAAGGGAGTCCCCCCACCAATTGTTATTTAAGATGCAGGGGTGCAGTTTGTGTGTATATATATATATATATATATATATATATATTCTTTTATTTAAGTTGATGGTATCAATGTTTTTTTTATTACAATGAGTGCTGATGATAAACATTATCAGTGAATATCCATACATTCACTATGGAATACCTCACAGCCTATCAATAGGTTCCTTGTCACTGTATTCCAGAGTTTCCTAAAATTAGTTTAATTTGCCAGTAGATTTGAAATCTACTAAGCTGATAAATCACTTTGCTTACTATTCTTTTTCTTTAGTTTTCTTATATATTTAAATAAAGCCCAATTATTTTATGCAACTTTAAAGATCAGGTTTACTATTCAGTTAGTGTTAGCTGATTTGTTAAATTTTATAAGAGCTTCTGTGATCTTTTTAGTCTGGATTTGGTATTGGGGCTGTTGCTTTTTCTGAAAGCTTTGTAGTAGCTCTTCTTCTTTTTTTATTATTTATTGACTTTATAATTACATCACTGGTATACATTCTTCAGTGCACGTGTCATTTCTATTAACCTCCTCATTACTTTCCTGGTCAAACTCCTGAGGCTAGACAGCCCATTTGGGGCATATGGTGGCTATACCCTGAGGCCAGTTCATATGAAGATTATATTTATGTAGCTATAAAGAAGGCTTGGCAAAGCCTGCTTCTTTGGCTTTTAATTTGCAGCTTGTGGTTGCTGCAAGGTATGTGTGAGACTGAGCCTGTGTGATAGAGTTACCTTTGTGGACTGTGAGCCTTACTTCTCAGGTATGGTAAATAATGTAATTATTAGTGAAGGATCTGAAAAAAGCCATTTGGGTTGTATTTCCATTTGTTCATTAAATAAACAAATAAACCTGTGTAATAAAAAGTCCAAAGCACGCTGTTAAACCACTTAGTGAATGTTCCGTTCCAAAGGCAGAACAAAGAGTCATAAGTGTAAAAAATATATATATGGAGCGGAACAAACCAAGCCTCGATACTGATGTCAAAGCATAAAAAGTCTTTTATTGTACAAAGATAAGTGCTTTCGCATCCAAGCTTCTTCAGATCAAAACAATAAATAAGACCATCTATTCTTTAATATATACTAAAATCAATTATTGCAAAAACCAATCACAGAAATCACTTAATTAAGTTCTTAAAGTGATATAATAGCACATAATGAACTTAAAATATAAGGAACTAAAAATATATATATGTATAAAAGCTGTTAATTCTTCACATATGAGCTTGAAACCTCATAGATATTCTTATAACATATATAAAATCTAAAATATATATATATTTAAAATAAGTGTTTAGAGCATAAAGTAATATTTTATGAAATGTAATTTTATAATAAAATACTCGCTTTCTATGAAATTACAAGCTTCTACATATTCTTTTCTGAACTTCTTATACTATTGTTCATATGATAAATATATACATATAAATTGCTGCTTAACGTAAAAAATATAATATTTATCAAGATGACAACAGTAATAAATAATAAATATATATAGCATATGAAAAACATGCATAATTTACTTTATTTGTCTATGCTTATTTAATAGGGGCTTAATGCTGGCCCGTTCATTGAGCCTCTTTCCCCTTTCTGCCCTGAGTAGAATTATCCAATTATTTTCTATATACTCAGTATGATTTTTAATATCACCTTGTCGCATGGTAGTGGGAATAACTTGTAGTACCTGAAATGTAAAGGTATGTGTATTTCCTGCACTAACTACATGCTTAGCTAGGGCATTGTGCATCGAGCCTTTTTTAATGTGGTAAATATGCTCTCTAATCCTATCTTTAAAATATCTATTTGTTTTTCCCACATAAAATGATCTGCAGGTCTGACAAACAGCTAAGTATACAACATTGCATGTTGCACATGTGGCTCGAGCTCTTATAAAAAATTATTTTCTTAAATCTGGATGGTAAAAGATAGTAGATTGTTCAATGTACATACAAAAATTGCAGTTTTGACATGGTTGTGTACCATGTTGTTCTTCCTGTACTTTATGCCCTTTTTTATAACACAATAATCATCTCAGATTCTTTTTATTTTTATACAAGAAACTTGGCTTGGATCCTACTATCTGCTCAATTTTTGGGTATACCTGCAAAATAGACCAATTCTTTTTAAATATATCAAAAATGCTACTATTATCAGATGTAAAAAACATGGGTATCTTAACAAAATATGTTTCTCTCTTCATAATGCAAGTATTTTCAGTTGTATTTGGTCCAAAGTATGGGGCAGCTTTACTTTTACATAATTCAGGAACATCTTTTAAACTTTCCAAGTATATATATATATATATATATATATATATATATATATATATATATATATATATATTTGTGTTTGTGTGTGTGTGTGTGTGTGTGTGTGTGTGTGTGTGTGTGTGTGTATATATATATATATATATATATATATATATATATATATATATATATAAAATCTTAAGTATATAAGAACACACAGGTTTATTTGTAAAAAATATACATATGGAGCGGAACAAACCAAGCCTCGATACGGATGTCAAAGCATAAAAAGTCTTTTATTGTACAAAGATAAGCGCTTTCGCATCCAAGCTTCTTCAGATCAAAACAATAAATAAGACCATCTATTCTTTAATATATACTAAAATCAATTATTGCAAAAAACAATCACAGAAATCACTTAATTAAGTTCTTAAAGTGATATAATAGCACATAATGAACTTAAAATATAAGGAACTAAAAATATATATAATGTATAAAAGCTGTTAATTCTTCACATATGAGCTTGAAACCTCATAGATATTCTTATAACATATATAAATTCTAAAATATATATATATTTAAAATAAGTGTTTAGAGCATAAAGTAATATTTTATGAAATGTAATTTTATAATAAAATACTCGCTTCCTCTTAGGTGTACCTCATTATGAGTCTTAAAAACGTCTCTATTCCATACAATAACACATTGAAATGGTCTGTCATACATATTGTATTAAGATTTTGAAAGTGATGTCCACGGTAAATAATGCTGAATCACATAAATTCATCAAAAGGACTTTTTAAGACTATTAAGTGGTGCATTGTAATCATCCTGCAGGCTTACTAGTAAACGTTGATAGCAAGCTGTTATTAATTGTTCCACATTTTCCTATTAGCTCCATATTAGGAATGATAATGTGTCACATTTTGGAGATGGAAGGGTGAGAGCTATGAGGATAAGCTATACAGTAGCTGTCCTACATTTTTTTTTATGGGAATCCAAACTTAGAATTCTTAATCTATTAGTCACTGATTGCATAATAGCTTTGTAAATCATTATTATCCTGGCATATACATATATTTCAGATAATATTTGGTTTGAGTTCAGTTGTCAACATTAGCAGCATCAACATTAGTATCTGTTTGCATAGACTGCGGTGGTGGTGCTGCGGTAGCGTTGTCACCTCACAGTAAGACGTTGTCCCGTTCGAATCTCAGCTAGAGCGTCTTCTGTGTGGAGACATGCGTGAATGGGCGTACCTTCATTGAAGGTTGTGCGTCAAAGCTGGCAACTCGGCACGTAAAAATCTGCTGACAATCATTAGCGGACCGGAGTTCCGCTGTGGCGACCCCTAACCGGGAAAAGCCGAAAGACGCATATATATTTTGATTTGAGTATGATTCGAGGTCCCAAACCCTTTCAAATCAACAAACTACCAGAATATGAACTTCACTCCAACAGCTGCATGCAGCTCAGGTCAAGCCAGCCTGGTGCTTCTTCACTTGTTAGTTCTGTCGCTCATCAGTTATCATCTCAGCCTGCTTAACTGTCCTGTAGCCAATATGGTAGTCCTCTTTAAATGAATGGAGGACAAAGGCACTTAACCACATTAATACATTTTGATTCTGTTAACATTAGGACTTTCTGAGCAGTGTAGATTATGTGTTTACCAATGGACCTCGACACACATACACTGTATATTTTTGGTTATTAGAGTTCTTCAGAGAGCACTGATGTTTTTTTTTTTTTTTTGCATCCTTATTGCATATTTTTCATCTTGATGTTAGGCTTGAGCCTTAACATTATAATTATCTAATATCGCCACTAAATTTTATTTTATTTTACTAAGCTGTTATATTTTAGATGTTTTCTTCACTGATATTTTGCTTTGTTTTCACTTTTGAGTATTTTTACTCCTGCATAAAGCCAGAAAAGTGTCTGTGGATATCAGTGTCTCATCTTGGTTAATACATTTTTGTAAATAAATACATACACATATTATCCATAGATTTATTATTTTTAACAATATAAAATATGAAATCAGAGGAGGTTAGATAAAGTTTCAGAGGTAAAGGACTGCAGCTTCTTCAGCCCCTATATATCAGGTACTGGATGAAGCAACAACTATCCACTAACAATATTTCTGCCAAATTTATATTTTTTTCATTCAGGGATGATGCTAGATATGTAGCTTTAAGAGTCTCCTTTTGACATCAAGTTGCTTGTCAGTGAAACCAGACATAACTTAGAGTGGTTGCCAAGTCACAGTTTTCCCTCTTCTCCAGCAACCTAGTACAGTTATTAATAAACAGCAGGATACAAACACAAACAGTATATCTTCTCTTAGCAATGTTCTATTACAGGAACCCCCATGTTAACATATCAGCAATATTCCTTTGGAGAAGGAAGATCTGAGACTTGACAAAGATTTTAGAGGACATCTACATTTTGCTATTTGTTTTCTTATAATTCCAGTAGGTAGTCAATGACTAATATTTTACAAGATACTTGAAAATACAACACTGCATGTCACAGTGAAACTATTGGACTTCTACAGTTCTAGGTTGCTTCATTTTGAAACTCTTTTTTATTCTGTAGCATTATACAATGCTCTGAAATAACTACTCACTTTGACCCAGGTAGCAAATAACAAATAGAATTTTGTTTACCAGTTACACATTTTCAACAAGTAGTACTGCTTTCCTTTTTAAACTATTCCTTAAACCTTAGCTTGTGTAGTGTACACATTCACTTCCTCTGGTTCTTTAAAATGCATTCCATGTATTTGATACCCAAAGAACAGAAATTCTGTTAATAGAGCATATTTCAGCTTCTAACTGTAGAAAGGATTTACATAAACCATGGAAAAAAATCAATACGCATGTTACTCTGTAAAGAGCAAAAAAATCAGTATATGTGTAGTATATGTTATTCTTAGCAATTTGAGTACATGGGTCATAATTCCACTTTTTTCTGCATTTTCATGGAAACTTGTATGTCACCTCATATTGGAAACTAGACAGGTAGCTGCAAATTGTTACACTACTGTCAGATGAAGATTGAACGATCAAGCTTCAATTGCCAAAAGTTCAACTTGCCGACGATGGGAGTTCCTCCATAGGCAATCACTGTTTCTTCAAGATGGTGCAGTCATGGAACTGGTATATATAAGTTTAGTGTGTGAGGGCTTATCCCCCCACAATGGGGATGTAGGGGGATAACTCCAGTGGCTTTACTCGACAGAGGCACTGGGAACTAAGGTCGAGTGGCACGATGCCAGGGTAATCCTATGGGCTAGGCTTGTAAAGGCCCCAGGCCCATTAGCCTAGTACACACCTATGAACCTATGAACCTATAAAGGAAGAGACATTTACCATTGCTCATGCTGTCTGTTTTCAATGTTGGGCTGTTTTGTGCATTAAATGACTGTCACTGTTTTTGCTGTAAAAATTTAGCAAGATTTTTAAATTAAATTCAGATCTCTGTGATCACTGTAAAAGTAAATAAAATAATATACACACCAACAAGTTTCAGCAGGATTTTATGGTAAGTGGGGAGAGACAGCCAAGTACTGGATTACTGGTATGACTGAGGTGAGGGGGATGTTCGATCCATTACTCTGCCTACGTAGGGTTGCCACCTTTCCTTGTGGCTAAAACTGGAGTAAGGCCACACCCCTCGCATCACCAGTAACCCCGCCTATTTCTGCCCTTCTCCTGCCCATGCACTGTCCATTTTGTGATGTCACTATGATATCAACAGACAGAAACGCCCTCTTTTTCTGTTCCTGATGCCTGCTTTCAGTCGATTTACTATTCTTTTCTGTAAAAAAGCATGTAAATCAGGCAATTTAACAAACTCCAATAGTCTGTTTCTTTTGTTGAAGCAGAATACTGGAGTTTATACAGTATTTTCTGGACTACCGGAGAATTAATTTGATTTCCAGATAGTCCGGAAAAAAATGGATTGGTGGCAAACCTATGCTTATGGTCCCATTTGACCATGATCTGCCTGCTCTTTTATTGTTCAGAAGCAACATGAGTACTTAGCCTCACATGTATTCCCTGTCTTTTTGATATTTTGTTGTCATTTTTTTTTTTTTAACCCGGTACTGATGCAAACAACTTAATCATTGTCATACATGAAAAAAGAGGTAGAAAGAATCAAACCCTGCACTCTTGACTACAAAAAAAAGCAGCTCACCAAGAATTTAGAGCCTTAATCCACTCTAGCAACTAACAGATTTTCACGTGTGTCTTCCTTTTCTACAATTCCCTGAGGGTTAAAAATCATTAAGGTTTATAGTCAGTCAGTAATGCCATTTATTATAATTTCATAGTTTTTGTTGTTTTTATGTTCAGAAAATGCATGTTGCTGCAAAACATGTTATATTAACATTTTAAATGAATTAAAGTAGTTTGCCTGTTATCTGTCTCTGATTTTGCATATTACTGATTTTTCCTCCTACTTATGCCTGTCACTCATTAACTTCATTAGTGTCAGTGGCACAACAGGAAGTTTGCGCATCTTTGATGAAGATGGCTGTGGGTTCTATTCCCAAACCAGATAGATGGTGACAGTGAAGCAGAGTATAAGGGGTTGATGCATTCCTATGTGTGTCATCCTTTGGATGAGATGGTAAATATAGTGCCTGACACTGCAGTGGAGCATAGAGAGATGCTGCACTCCTTGTATGGATGAGGCATTAAACTGAGGGCCCATCTTCCTGAGTTGGTGGTACCTCATCAAAAGGAGTTGGGGAAGTTTCCCAGCTTCCTTGCCAAATTTTCCAATCAGTATGAATACCCCTCCCCTGAAAAGAGGCCATTGGCTTAGTGAGAATAACTCAGTCAACAAAAAGTATAAATAAATAAATAATGGTTGCCACTATATCTCAGTTATTTCATTATATATTTTTTATTCTGACTATTATAATGCATCAGAATCATTAACTGGTTATCATTATTATATCTAAACGCACTGACAATGTAAAGTGATTGTGTAGGTTTTTTTCTCAGGATCCCCTTTCTAGCCCCCTTTATGCAACTCATGCTAAGCATAAGGAACATTTTTTTAACTTCTGTGTAAATAGAATGGCAGCAGTGTGAGTCACAGGCATCTTGCACAGCTTCTGGAAGCCATTTTAACTTTCACTTTTTTGGTCCAGTTACACTGATTTGTATTTTTAGAGCAGCTCTTACTTCTTTAACAGTAGTTTAAATGTTCAACAACATAAAGTAGCTGAATTGCATGTTTTAAGGCTTCCAGTTTTTAGTCCATATGCTGACAGACCCTATCCCACATTCTTCCTGAGGTGTCAAAACTGGTTTACTATTGTATTTTCGAAAATGCATTGGTCGACTAGTCACAATGTCAACTCAAAATGCCGAACACAGATCATCTAAAAAGTAGCCATTTTGAAACTGAATACATCAACACCTGTAGTTTGATGTATTCGACATAGCAGGAGGTGACGTCAGTCACCCATGCTATGCACTCTAGTGTACCATTACACTCTACAATGAATGGTACATTTACTTCACTATTTTGCAGGGGCAAGCCCCCCTGCACCCTCCCATGTGGGGGCTGCATCCCCCACATCCCCTGCAAATTATATTTACCAACTCTGAGATCGCAGTACAGTGAGGAAATGAGTTAATTCCCTGTTCCTCACTGAACCGCGATCTCCACTCACAAGTCTAAACTCAGAAAATCCAAGTACACTACCCATTTGCTGTAGTGTATTTGATGTTATGTAGGTCAGCATTCTGCCTCCTAGAAAACTGTCTTTCAATTAATCCATTCCCGACCGACTGCCATTTGAAAATACAATAATACCTGTAGCCAGGGTACCTTTGGCTAGGCTTATATAGGCCCTAGGGCCAATAGCCTAGTACCTACCTATGAACCTAAAACTATCACTGTATTCCAGCTTATGTTAACTAACTACACTTACATCTTTTTCAGAGAACTTTTAACAGATCTTTCAACTACTTTACTGTTCACTAGCATCTGCAGTAGGAATATGTGATTTATGCTGAATTTTGACAAAATGTGCTGTATTTGTTTTAATAAATTATTACCTTACCATGCAGCACAGAACAAAATAAGTCCAACTTTCTGTTCTTGAATTGGGTTAATGATATTTTTTCTCTTTCTACTGAGGCACAGATGTCTTTATACACGACATTTTCCCACTTCTGTTGTATAGGTAGCTACACACTTGAAATTGTTGTTATGCTACAGTGTAACACTTCATCCAAACCATAATCCTTGAGCATGACAAATTAGTAAGCTTTCTGTCTTGTAAACATTGCCATGTTAGCAAAATAATGGCATTGACTTTTATCCTCCCATAGGGAAATGGCCTTTCATTATGATTACTGGATTATGGATGGGTTCTTACCATTTACCATGTATTCTCTACTGTATTGGTATGGTGTTTCAG
The DNA here is from genome assembly GCF_019279795.1 of Protopterus annectens. NCBI lineage: Eukaryota > Metazoa > Chordata > Ceratodontiformes > Protopteridae > Protopterus > Protopterus annectens. The sequence continues at coordinate 359,165,471 of NC_056741.1, forward strand.
TGTTTTGTGCCCCACCAGCTAGCTACTGTGCCATTATTGTGTCCCAACAAGAAAAGGATCCTGTAGCTGCCATTGCATACTGGATCTCATACTCACAAATATGGGAGAATGCTGCACCCCCCACCATAAAGCTGTCTCCTCCAATACTACAATCAACTTCATTATCCCAATAAAACCAGTAACAGTAAGGAATTATTCCAATAAAAATTACCCTTTGTTAAGTGATGGTTAGTCAAAATTCAATGCCTCTCCAAACCCCGAGAACAAGCAGCGTATTTTGAATTACACTCAGAAACTCTCTACAACCATGTCAATGACTGTATACTGGCTGCTGTCCCTACCAGAAATAAGCCCAGAATTAACTTCAGAAGTAAAGCACCCTGGTGGCATCCCAAATTAAACAGGATATATAACAAATGGAAAACATTATGGCAAATATCAGGAAACATAATTTCAATAAAGATAAAAAATAATCAAACTAATTATGTCAAATAAGGCCAACTTTGAGATTAAGATAGCCTCCCAGGTGAAAGATAACCACAAGGCCTTCTTCGGCTATGTTAGAAACCTTAAGGGCAACACAAAGCAATCTGCTAAACTGGTAGTTAATGGTGACACTGAGCCTGGTGATCTACCAAACCTTTTAGTAAACCAATTAATTTGCAACTTTAACCCCTCTCACTCCCAACCATTCCACAAGAAATACCTTCAGTCATAACCCCTCCAACTATAACTAGGGAACATGTACTTGCTGTGGTGTCAAAAACCAAGAACAGATCCTCAATGGACCTCGATAACATCCCAAGCTGCCTCTTGAGCAGTCTAAAATATGACTTATCAGGACCCCTTGGGTATTATTTAACTGTATTCTTAAAACAGACTCTGTGCCACGAGAATGGAGCACTGCAGTGATCAGCCCCCTTCAAAAGGGAGGATTTTCAACAGATCTTGGAAACTACAAACACATAAGTCTGACTAGTCTTATTTGCAAAGCCATGGAAAGAATTATCATGAAAACTATCAACAAGGACTTAGGAGATCTTGAGATACTTGGCTAAGTCAGTAAAGTCAGTCTTTTACTGATTGTCCATACTTGGTAGAAATGCAGTGATTTAATTCAGAAGTACTGATGTGACAAGGATGTTTTTGCTTAAGATGTGTCTTTACTGGGAGATTCCTGTGTCACTCATGGATGAATGAGAATTGACAGTATTCTGATTGCAAGAAAGTGGTAGGGGCTAAGGAAAGGATGGATTTGTCAACAAACCGCTTTGTGTATTACTGTGAATATATTCATATTAGTGCAAACATTACCTTAGCTAAACTTTATTTACCTGGATTCACCGTGTGTATATCATTATCATGGTTGTGTCACATAACTTTTTTTCCAGAGTATAACAGGCATGGTTTCATTGCTCTGCTGTTTGACTGTTGAAGTTTTTTTTGTGTGTTTATGGATGTGGCATTTAATATGCAGTAATGATACATAACAAGGGATCAAGGCATAGAAAGGACAACTGAAATAATTTTTATAGGATCAGCAAAGATCCACATGAATTGCAAAGTAGATAGAATAGGATGACTTCTCTTTTTACAACAAATCTGCAGACAGTTTGGAAATTTGGGTCTATATTACGAGGTTGAAAAGACTGGATAGCGAATGGCTTAAACATCGAAAATGCCGTAACTCAAAGTCACTCTTGTGGGGGACTGTGCCCCCCCACACCCCCCACTAGTTATATATCCCAACTCTGAGATCACACTGCAGTGAGGAAAGGGCAAATTTTCCAATCTTTACTGTACCGCGATCTCACAAAAAAACACATCGATGAACAGCATTTCCGATGTTAAAGCCGTTCCCTCTTCAGCCTGTTCGATTTTGTGTAAGCAACCCGGAAATTTGACTATGAATCACAAGTAGGCGAAAGAACAATTAATTAGCATATGCTGTTTTACATAATTTCTCATTTGCATCTGATAATGAGTTGATTTGCTTGGACTTATATGCAGCCATCACGTTAACGTAAATGGCCTCAATGAATCATTGCCTAGCTATGCTCATTTACAGACATCATGGATACCTGTAACACATTTGTGCAATGACTATGAATACCAGCCATATTGTTTGTATATATGCTCCTGTAAATATATCAGAAAGAGAGAACTTTTTTTATAAATTAAAACCTTACGTTCCCATATTCTTTTAGGGGATTTCAATTGTCATCTTTGTAATACTATAGGGGGAATAAAGCATAATAACATGCTTCTAAAAGAAGTCTTAAAGTATGGCCAATATGGCCAATTACAGTTGAATCCATTTAAGAGCTATACATATCACAGAGGTATTTTGAAAGTTTAAACTGACTTCTCTGCATACACTGAAAATATAATATTAAATAATTTTGATTGCTACAGTTGTCTTTTACAGATGATGATGCTTTAATATTTTCTGTTAGTTTTGACAATTAAGTATTACTCTTAGGTTAAGGTATTGCAAAGTCGAATGAATGGATGATATATACAAATATTTGGAAGGTGGAGGAAGATATTTTGGGGGAGGCAGCATGCTAGCATGTTTCCCTTTTATGAGACATGGATGACATGTTTAAAGAAAATTTTAATAAAGTATTTCTTATTATTAGACATCGTTTAGTATATTCCATGAAACTTAAATATCTCAATGTCACACATGCATGGCAGCACACTAATTTAATGCAAAATAACTGCATAAACTATAGAAGACTATTCTTCTTCTTTCGGCTTTTCCCGGTTAGGGGTTGCCACAGTGGATCATCTGTCTGCTCATGATTGGCAGTGGAACTTTACAGTGTCGAGTTGCTATCCCGGCACCCAACCTTCCACAGAAGACACACACACATGTACACACTCACACCTAGGGCCAATTTAGAGTGTCCAATCTGCTTACTGCATGTCTTTGGAATGTGGGAGGAAACTGGAGCACCTGGAGGAATCCCACATGACCACAGTGAGGACATGCAGGCACCCCAGCTGAGAATCAAACCGGAGAACCTCTTGCTATGAGGTGGCAATGCTAACCGCTGCACCACTGCGGCCGCCCCAAACTATAGAAGACTATTAAATGGTGTAAATTGTGATAGGATAAATAAAATGCTTTATTAAAAGAAATAGGTAATAAAAGGAAGTACAGAAGAATTTCCCCAATTTTTTAGTAAAATAGTTCAAAATGAGCATTTCAGCATGAGTAGTTTTATAATTATAAAGGAAATATTAAAGTTGTTTATCAGATATTCTAGAAATTATTAAATGGTAACTAGAGTCTATGTATCTGCCCTTTCCAATCTCTCTTCTTGCCTGGAAAGTTATTCCATTAGCAGATGTTGAATAGTGTCATTTGGATAAGGGCATTACCCTGGATATATTAAATGTGATGTTACGTAGCATATCTAAGGGGTCATCGCCTTGTCTGGGCAGAATTCTATATACCATCTGTACTGATATGGACACCTCAAGGAAATACATTTAAGTGAAAATTTTGAATGAATGGTTTTACACTGAAAATCTGGAGCAAAATGTATATGAAAGTATTATGCAGTTTATATATAAGAAAGTTGACAGAAATAGTATTTCCTAATGGAGGTCATTCATTTTGAGTAATACAGATTATAAGATTTTTTGCAAAATCTTAGCAAACATATTCAGTATTTGTTTTATCTAAAGTTTTATGGGGGAGTCTATAGTGTTCCAGGAAAGAATATTAATGACATTTTACTAATATTACATGATGTTATTCATGCCATTATCATAGATTATAGGTTTAAACTAGGCTAACAACCACTAGGGCATTTATAACACTAGCCGTGCAACTCAAATGTCCCTTGAGCTATTATATATTGGACATTATTTAAAGGGGTGTATATTAGTTAAGCCAGGATTTAACGACTGCCTCTGTCCATCAAAATCACGGGCACCAGACCAGAGGCAAATTTCCAATTCCCCATTCAATGGTCCAAGTTATGCTTGCATAGGGTTAGGGAGGAACTCTTCTTCACATGGATGGGAAGCCTATTGCAGAGAATGAGAATTCTCTGAGATACATATCTGTCTCTCTAACATGTCCTATTTATGTTGCAAGCAAAGTTTAGGTTCTTAGATGTAATAGTTCTGATGCTGTTTATTTTTCACATATGCAAAATGTCAATCAGAATGGGATCCAGCTATGCTTTATATGCCAGCCATAGAGCGGCTCTTCTAATCTGTAGGAAGCAGAGTATAGAGATTGGGTTTTAATGTGATCAACATAGGACTTTGTGCTTAGGCCCTGCATTTTTTTTGGGAGGAACCTTTGCGGCCACTCCATACTTTGCATGTATTTGGTCTGATACATATTAAAGGGGGCATTATACTCAATGATGGATTTGATGAGTGTCAAATACAGTGGGACAATGACTTCCTTAAACCTAGATGCTATGCCCTTACTTATAAGTTGAGAGACATAGACTGATTTCCTGACAAACTCTGACACTTTCCTCTAAGAACAGGTTACAATTACATGTATTCCCAAATCCTTGACTACTGGGTCTAATCTTAGGGGTGTTTTGGCAATACAGTAGTCTTCCAGGTTGGCCGGCTTCCCAAAAGGAACTGTTATGTGTTACTTGGCATTGGGTTTTAAACTGTGGCTTTGGCAGCAGTCATTTGTCTGTGTTAGACCCACTTGTAAGATGTTAGTGTCTTGGGGGGAGCCTATGACTGCTCCTATTTTGCAATTATCTGCAAACTTGGTCAGTCAATGGCTTTTAACATTGACATTGACTTCCAAGAGGTAGATGCCAAATAGGCATGGGCCCAGCATGGAGCCCTGAGGGAGTCTGCTGATGACCAGACTCTTTGTGGAGGTTGTCTCACTAATCCTAACTTCCTGGATCCTATCAGTGATCCACCTGACTATCCAGTATATTATACAGGGGTTTATGCCTAATTCCTTAAGTTTGTTAACAATGCCTGAGTGGAGTACTGCATCAAAAGCTTTACCCAGGTGAAGAGTGGCAATATTCACCATTTTACCGTCATCCCTTGCCTTGATGACATTTTCAAAGAAATCCACCAGGTTTAGTAGGTTTGACCTGATGAAACCAAAGTGGGTTGGATCCAGTGCCTGAAGGTTTCCTATGTCTTTCTTTATCATTTCCATGATAATTCATTCCATGGCTTTGCATATAAGACTAGTCAGACTGATAGGTCTGTAGTTCCCAGGATCTGTTGATAGTCTGCTCTCATGTAAAGGCATGGGTGTTTCAGTCCTCCATTCCCATGGCAAGAAGCCTGTCCCAAGACTATAATTAAATAGTAAGTAATATTATTACTAGTTAAATAGTGTCCATGACAGATCATATTTCAGGCTATTCAGGAGGAGTCCCATCATATTATTAGGGCCCAATCAGGCAGCGCTCTTGGCCTTAGAGAGTGCAGGCATGGCCCGCTCCCCATTTATAGTTGGGGGTTATGTTTGAAGATATTTCCTGGGGGTTGTGGGGGGGTAAAGTTGGAGCTCTCTTTGTCAGCCATCAGATCTGCTATATCCCCCTGTTCAGTGAATGTGGCTCCATTAATCACCAGTTCTGCGCACAGTTGTGTGGTGCTTTTGAGGTTTCTGACATAGCTGAAGAAAGCCTTATGGTTGTGTTTGACCTGGGAAGCTATCTTGACCTCAAAATTGGCTTTCTTGGTTTTAACAAGCCCTCTTAGTTTTCTGTTTAGTTTGATTAGAGAGTTTGTATCTATTAGTGAGTTACACTTCCTAGTTTCAGCTATGACTTTTTCTTTTTTTTTTATAACCCGTTTAATTTAGGATTCCATCAGGGTGGTTTGTTTTTGGAGTTTGTTTTGGGTTTACTAATGACAGATATAGCAGCCTCTATGAAGTCATTGACATGATTATACAGAGTTTTTGTGAACAATTTTGCACAGGTTGCTGTATTTTCTGGATTTGGAGGGGCATTGAATTTTGACAAGCAATTGCTTAATAAAAGGTAGTTTGTATTGGAATAATTCATAACTGTTACAGGGTTTACTGGGGTTACCAAACTGTTTTTTTTTTATTTTGAAGGAAACAGCTTTCTTATCAGACCTTGCCAGGGATAATTTGACACTTGGGGGAGTACAGCATTCTCCCATCTCTGTAAGTATGTATTGGAACATCTAGTGGGAGTATGACCTACATGGTCAAAGTTATTTGTGTTTAAAAATTCCAGGATTCTCTCTGCCTGTAAATTTGAAGCCATAAAGGATTTTTAGTCTATAGAAGGATAATTAAAGTTTTCATGAGTAAATTGGTTAGTTGGATGGTGTGTGTCTCCAGTAGACCTAGTTATGAGCTATGGGTTTTGTGGGACATAGAGGATGGCCTATAGCTTGCTAGGATATGGTATGGGACTTTGTCTATTGTAATCCTCACATGGAGAAACTCCTGTGCATAATACTGATTAACTGATCTAGAGGTATTCTTGTTATAGATTGTAATGACATGAAATAGTGCCAGCTGTGCCAGAGGGAATAGGCCAGTGCATGTGTAACATATGGCAGCATAGCTAGCTGGAGGTTTGTAAAGAATTATATATCATTTGAATATCAAACTGATTTGTACAGATGCTTGTGTTAAAATGTAAGTTTCTTGTGTTAAAAATACATCAACAGAGGGTCCTGTTGGACAGAAAAGAAATATGCATGTATGTCAGACTGTATTGTTGTGGGTGAGGCCCTTAGTTAATGGATGGCTTGGTAAAAAACATATTAATGATGAGAGGAGTTAAACAAGACTGCTCTTTGTATGGATTGTTATTTGATATGGTTACATATACTTTACTGCACAGAATTATGTTCAGCAGAAAGATTTGAGTTGACACCTAATGTATGTGTTTCTCTTTGTCTCGTTTATGTTAATAATTTAAATATGGTGTTAAAATCACCTGACTGAATATCATTTCTGTAATGCTGTCAGACTATGTTTAATTTGGAGAAATGTCATGGCTATGAGTATACCTCTTCTAAAAATATTATTCCTATCACTATTGATGATATTTCTATATTAGGTATAGGTTTTTATAATAATTTTAAGCACTCAAACATGTACCATACACCAGGGCCTCAAACGTCTACCATACACAGATAGGCTTAAAGCCCTATCCCTCTACTCAGTTTCATACAGACTCCTCAGAGGTGACCTCTGTCTGGCATACAAGGCGATCACAGACCCCACCTTGATGGGACTGCTGCATATCCACAAGTCAAGCTCCACTCAAGTAACCTGCCTGCTCAGCTCCAATCTGGTCTGTGACATCAACAAGACTTGTTGGTGAGACAGATTTGTGTCCCAGAGACTCCTTCATCTATAGAATATACTCCCTGTCCAAATCAAGCAGAGTACCTCTTTACCCCTTTTTAAGCGCAACCTGGATAACTGGATGGGAAACAGAAAATATACCCCTGAGATTCTACCCATATCCCTGCTGGATGGAGGTATTGGGTGCTGATTTGTCTAAACATGGGCTAAGCTCTTGGCTAGGTTTATAAAGGCCTGAAGGCCAATAGCCTAGTAACCTCCTATGATCTTATAAATGTTGGGATTAGATTCTTATTTGCATATTTTCGCAGTTATTTGGATAGCTGATAAACTGTCATGTAAAAAGAAAGTATTAATTTCACTTTCTGTGATCATTCTATGATATTAAGTAATTTAGCTTATTTTGGAAGTGTATATTCATTACCTAAAGCTAAAGGGAAGAAACTGTTGGAAAGATGTTTTGAGTTCAAATTGAGTTGTGAGCATAATCCCATAAAAAGAAACCTATTACATTGTAAACCAGAAGATGGTGGTTTGGGGGCTATAAATCTAGTTGCATATTTGGCATCAGTTAATTTGCATTATATATTACCCAAAACTCAGCCAAAGTAACAGGATATCTTTGGAACACTTTTGAGGGACAAATACAGTGATTTGTGGTGCAGTTTCCTCAACTAAAAACACAAGCAAACTACTAAACCCATTTTACTGGTATATGAAGATAAGATTAAATGGAAAATTTATGTGAAGAAGTCTTTGCTAATTCATAAATTATGGCTTTTTCGGATTTCTTGTATTACAACTGATTGGGGTGTGTCTAGAAAACTATAGATTAGAGAAAGGAAAATAAGGTTTACAGATGTTTTAGAAATACAATTTTTTTGGAGTTTAATGTTGGGGAAATGACCTGTCAGAAGAATAATGAAATATAAATTATTATCTCAGAGACTTTGTGATGTCTGTAAGATAGGAGAAACTATCGAACATGCATTGATATATTTTCTGAAGGTTGCTGATTATTGGGATAGAGTGTTTTCTACATTTCCATTACATCACATTGGATCTGCGAATGTACAAAAGTTATTGTATGAACAATATGACACACCTTCCAGACTTGATAGAGATAAATGTGATAAAATTATGGTTAATATTTTATGGAGTTACAGGCTCACAAGATGTGATGTATTATTATTCAACAAACTGTGGAATTATGTTTGTGTTCTGGAAAGATGGAAAGACTAATTGTGGCAAGAAGAATGGGACAACATCTTATGATAATTATTTTTCTCAATTGTATTACTGGTTGATATTAGTCATTTTTTTTCTATCTCTTGTTATTACAGCCATATTTTTGATGTTCACGGTATAATTTTTTGTTGTTTTATATAAAATAAATTTCCCCTGCTATTTTCAATTGGTGCCATGGGATCTTTTCCATCCGCATGAGCTACCAGCAACTCACACAGATGAGACCATGGTTTAACATGTCATCTGAAGTATGACACACACAGTGCAGCACTCCCCTAATGCATTCCCCTTCCCATTCCGATCATCCAGAATGTGAAGAGAACCCACAGCCTTCTAGCCTTCAAGCACCAAAGACTTAAGTCAGGAAGGATAAAGTTGGGTTTGTAGTAAGGTAAGTATTTTGAGTCTAGATAGAGTTTATGTAAAAGGGGACATTGCCACACGTATGTTTTCTGGAGAGCAAGGAAAGTAACCACAGTAAGCAAAGTCTGTTTATTCAACAGAGTAAACACATGCAAAGCATGACAAGGTTCATTATAAAAACTGTCTGTCGTATAGTTTTTGGTATATGATGTCTCAGTAGGACAGGATGTAGGTATATGTCCCTCTTCAGACAATCCATAATCAACAATGCAGATCAGGAGAAAATGGAAAAAAAATAATAATTGATTTAAAAGTTGGAGGCTTAATAAAAACAACACCAGCTTAGATGGCAATTAAATACAGATGAAGAATTGTGTCAAGGAAGAACAGTGTATAGAAAGAGAGGAAGAATTTAGAAAAATATAAATAGAAAGACTTGTGCAACAGTCTTATTAGACAATGTAGATTGAATGAATAAATGTGGAAAAGGGAGGTATGATGAAGGCATACTGGACTTTAGAGAAAGAGGACAAATTCCCATTATGTGTTCAAGAACCATAACTGTGATCCTTAGAAATGGAAGAATTGAAATGTGATTATGTGACATATATGCTAACTCTGAAATTGCTGTTTCTCGGAGTATACCTCTTTCTCTGGGGCACAGTGGTCTTGCAGCTAGTATATATATATATATATATATATATATATATATATATATATATATGGATTACTATCAAAATCTCACAACACACTTGTGCGAGACATCACTTACCTAACTCAGAATGTCAGAAAATCCAAATGCCGAATGTTCACATAACCGAAAGTGGTAATTTGGGAAAGTCAACAACTCAGGAATGTCGACTTTACCAAAACTACCTGGACTTCCAGTTATGTCCTACAAACATTTTGCAGGGAGGCAGGACCCCCCTGTACCCCCCATGTGGAGGGCTGCACCCCCCAAACCGCCTGCTACTTTATATATATATATATATATATATATATATATATATATATATATATATACATATACATATATATATATATATATATATATATATATGTATACTAACTCCGAAATTGCACTACAGTGAGGGAAAAGACAAATTTCCTGATGCCCACTATACTGCGATCTTCATTCAAAATGATGAATCCAAAAAAGCAAATGCACACTAGTATTCTTTTTTAAAATTAATGTTACAGTACCTTGGAAGAGTGCCTTTCAACCTTCAAAGGCCACATAACTGTTTTACGACATTTTGATGGCAAACCTATATATATATATATATATATATATATATATATATATATATATATATATATATATATATATATATATATATATATATATACGTACGAAACTGAGAATGGTGGAGTCCCCACCTTGGGAGTGTGCAGGGGCTTACCCCATTACAAAAAAAAAAAAACACTTTAAATTGGTAACAGTGACTTTTGATGTTCACTGTTACTTACATTAAATCTCACTTACATATTTATGGTTTCAGGACTGAATTTATAGAGTTTCAGACTTCCAACAGAGACTAACATAGAACAGAATCCACAAGTAGGTAAAGAAAATTATCGTTTTTTTCATAAACAATTGGTGAGATCCCTTCCAGAGTATTGCATTACTTTATGAAACATACCTGTTCCAGAGGGACAAGTTTAATATAGATGTACTCCAGAAAATGCATACATAAACAAATAATAAATATATAAATAAACAAACAATACTTTGTGTGATTTTTCCCAAGCAGAAGCCCTATGGTGAATGAAGAAACACTGTAATATATAGTTCACTGGAGAAAGGCAACAAGAGGGAATTCAAGTTTCTCAATACTAATGACAAAGCTTAAGATAGCAGCAGCATTTTAAATGTTGTATAAACATCAGGATGTTTAAGATTCAAAAGAAGACATGAATGCTCAGGTGCAAATGATACAAAATGTATCAGTTTTCTTGTTTGTGTCTTTTGGAGATAAGAAAGAACTCAGGAAACAGCTTTCCTTGATGCTTCATGGCATGTTGTGTCTTTCGGCTTTTCCCGGTTAGGGGTCACCACAGCAGAACTCCGGTCTGCTAATGATTGGTAGTTGATTTTTATGTGCCTAGTTACCAGCCCTGATGCACAACCTTCAACGAAGGTACACCCATTCACACATGTCTCCATGCAGAAGACGCTCTAGCTGAGAATCAAACCGGACAGCGTCTTACTGTGAGGCGACAACACTACCGCAGCACCACCACTCTTATTCTGAGTTTGTCCAATCTCAATGTTGGAATGTCTATTGTAGTTCAGGGGTGTGGTAGCTGGGGTGCTGGAGGGACTTTATATTATTGAGGGTTCAAATAATCATGTGTTGATTAAACAAGATGAGATTATTCATGGTGGGCACAACAAAAGAATGAGCCAAAAGAGAGTCTCCTCAGAAATGTCATATAACTCTTTAAACAATAGGCAACATCTGTGTCAGCCTTCTTTAAAAAAATTCATAAGATATGGGGTAGTACTGGGGAATGGAGGAAGGAGGAATTGTATTCATCTTCAAAAAAAGGCAGGAGCAAGAGGATCCAAAAGTACAAAATAGTTAATTTGACCTCTTAATCTGAACAATGGATGAAATACTTTATTAAGGATTGACATACTGAAAATATAAATGTCAGCAGGGATTTAATGTAGGACATTCACATCTGGCAAATGTATTAAAGTACCCAAAAATGCTATATGCTATTAGAATAGAGTTATATGAGCTTTACAAGAAAAAACTTCTAACCACTAATCAAACATATTGATCTATATGCAAGTGTTACATCATACACACAAAACATGCTCCTCTTTCCATTATAATTTTTGGTTCTCTTCATTTGTCTGACACTAACCTGTCCTGCAAGCTTCTAGTATATCTGTAGGGTATCATTACAATGTTTGGTAAGACTTTTCCTGAAGCATATTATGATGAGAATGCATTCCAGTATTACTTGACTATCTATATAGTTGCTACCAGTAATGTGACCTAAATATAATATTCCCAACTCTTTGCTGCATAGTGGGATTGCTATATAATATTCTCTTTTTCTAAATAAGTTATGCTATATAGTCATTCAAATATTTCCATTTAGACTATTTCAAAGTCTTGCATTCTAACAGTTAACCTTATCCCTTAAAAATAAGCCACAGAGAAGGAAAGCTTATAAAGCACTGGTGAGTAAGCACATGCAGCTTAAAATAAATAATTTCCTTAATTGAGTTTGTAGTATGCATGTGACTTCAGTTTACCATCCATTACTGATAACTGCACCTTGGTAAAATATATTTTTATTATAAATATTTACATTTCTTTATAACATTCATGCATCTCCATCATTTTCTGTTTTGCAAACAATGACTGGCAAAACTAGGAGCATAAATTGGCCCTATTGCAGTGTGTGTGTGTGTGTGTGTGTGTGTGTGTGTGTGTGTGTGTGTGTGTGTGTGTGTGTGTGTGTGTGTGTGTGTGTGTGTATATATATATATATATATATATATATATATATATATATATTCCATTATGATCAAACGTATTCTAAGTTTAAAAAAAATGTAAAAAGTTTAACTGTGTTCACTCTTACCTGTGATTTCCAAACAGCTTCTAACAAATTTCAAACCTAGCTCTTGTGTACTTCAAATGTCTAAACTTCCTACATCAACTACACCTTACAAGTTATAATAATCAGAAATGTAAGAATGTGATTTTATACATAAAAACGTTTTCCTTCCTACTTATCATGTGCAATTGCAGAATACGTTTATTTGCATTCTATCCCACAGTGTTTTCCTAACAACCTGTTCCTCCCAGACTCTTGCAGTTCTAATCCTGTGTGCTGAATTCAGAAGTATGTAAACTGGCATTACTGTACAGGTAGTGCCACAGGTTACCAAATCTCAGATTATGTAGTGTCCCTCTTTATTATCCCAGCAGTTAACTTTTCTGCTCCGAGTTTACCTCTGATTTTTACTGCTACTCCTATCTTCCTTCCACTTCTGTATTGTGTCATCCTCCCAACATGTAGCCCTCTTGTGTTTTTTTATTCCCAATCCTAATTCCCCTCCAAAACCAACATTAAAGCAATCCCTTCATTAACATTGCTGTATATTTGTCTACAGTAAAGTTTAATAATGTATACAAATTTCTATCCCTGAGCTATCACTCATATAGCTTATTTTTAAGACAAGGAAAGATTTCAGACTTGGGGCAGTTAATCTCTAGCAAAAAAGAGAGGCATGTTCTTCAAAGAGGCAAAGATTCAGTGTCGTATTAACATTTGAGGGGGAAATTTCTGTTGCAATTATTAGAGACCCAACTATACTGGACCTTCTTCCCTGCAAGTCCATAATCTCCACCAGTACTAGAATCAGTTACCTAAATCTTCATCAACAGATAAATAAAACACACTGGTGGAACAGATTTATAGCCAGCACATCCAAAATGTCTGGAATACACCTCACCTGCATGTTAAGCAGTGTAACTCTCTTCCTTTAAATGCAAACTAAATGACTAGATGGGTGTCCACAAATTTCCCCCAGGATTGACTGGTATGGCCCTCCTGCAGAAAGGAGATGCTGCTTGAGGGAGGGTACTAGTAAAGTAAGAATGGTCATGAGACTCAGTGGTCTTAATCCATGAAACAGATGCAACTTGAAAAAAATATGGAACCCATACAACTAAGCTTATGTATGTACTCAGAAATAAATCTTCTAGAATCCAAATCAGACTTTTAATGTGACTGGTCAAACTCACGATCAAGTCACCAATGTTACTCACTGCAAGTTTTTTTGAATGAAATAGTATTTGTTTCATTTACAGCCATTAGAATTACTTTTGGACGGAACATGATAGAAAGTCTTTAAGCACAGACAAGAAAAAATCTAGCAATATTCTCCAGCTCCTCCACCTTCCTAGATTTGCCTTATGCCATGTTTCTTGCTACAGTATACATTACCTGTTTTTCTTATTGAAGAGAGTTTAGCTATCTTCTGTTATGAAAGATTGGTGTCTTCTAATATTCCATTTCAGATACCATTTCCTCTAGATTCTTCATGTATCAGTTTTCAAATGATATATTTGAAACACTTCAAAATGTACCATTGAGGATATAATGTTCTAGTAATATGTTTTGCTTTAACAGTTTCATCACAGCCTCATTAGCAAAGTACTGTTTAACACAAGGTTTGGGAACATTTATATTTTCAGTGTACATTATGTGAATCATGCTTTGTGCTGGGAGGTACTAAAATTTGCACTACAAATGTGTGCGAGTGTGTGTGTGTGTGTGTGTGTGTGTGTGTGTGTGTGTGTGTGTGTGTGTGTGTGTGTGTGTGTGTGTGTGTGTGTAAGGAAGAAATTGTGTGTTTGTGTCTGTGTGAGTGTGTGCAAATGTCTGTCTACATGTTCACATCACTAAGACTACAACAGGATTACAAAGACAGAGATATGCCACTTTCTCCTGAGGTGCCACGGCTTTAGAACTGATTATATTAAGACAGAAATGCAGGAGTCATAGACTACTGGGAGAGTTACACCTCACAGAAAATTGTTTTTTTCATATTTGGTGAAACACTCTTCTTTCAATGGGGTGACTGTTGAAGGTTATTCTTTAGCAGCATAAATACATGGTGTGTAAATCACTAACTTCTTATATAACCCCCTTTGCCAAGATTGTGTTTTTTTCCTGAAAAAGTAAAACAATATTGCCATGTAATGCAATCTTAGTGTAAAGGATTTGGGTAAAACTCTCATATGCTGAATGCTGACAGCTGCTTGACTTCTGAAACATTCAGGAAAGCCAGTGTATATAAAAACACATCAAGCAGTTCAAGTCCCTAAAATAAAACAAAATGAGCTGTTTTGCTCTAATTTCTGAAATTACTGATAATTCTCGTGGAGTTTGTCATTTTCTATGAGCAACTAGCCATGAATGTTGTCAATGACTTGTGTCTAAATCTGTCCATGGACATTCTACCCCACCATGTGCTGATATTGTTTTACAACTGAAAAATCAGACATCCAGAGCCATTATGGCATTGTACAGCCACTATTTAAAAATGTTCACTTTTGCCAGGACAATGTGCAAATACATTTTTACATTCTGATCTCCCTTTGTGCCATTCACTACAATCTCTTACAAACTATTGGAGTCTACAAACCTCTTACATCACTCAAAATATTCAAAAAAACGCCTATTTTTCGCTAATGTAGCATCTTATAACTACCATTTCAAAATAAAGAGATATATGAATTTTTAATTATCTTCCCGTTTTATAATTGATGTTTGCTGCATGACCTATTGAGTGAATCCAATTCTTTCAACTTTAGCCCTGCTGCAATGAGAAGTCCATATAAATGATTTCAGTATGGATGCACTATGACCATTCTCCACTTAAATGATGAAAAACAAAGTCACAAAATATTTTCACTGCTGGGCTGGTAGTTCACTTCTCCATGGAGGCTTTGAATCCCTAGGAAGAGCTGTTCTTCACAGAAGACATCTGTATCTGCCCTGTTGTATGACATCTTCTGAGAAGTCTGCAGTCTACCACCGACATTGAAAAAGGAGCAACTTTTTTGATTTTTTAAGCATCCAAGCCTCTTTCTTATGTGACACTTTCTTCATAGGTTCATAGGTGTGTAGTAGGCTAATGGCCCTGGAGCCTTTACAAACCAAGCCCATAGGATTACCCTGGCATTGTGCCACCCGACCTTAGTTCCCAGTGCCTCTGTCAAGTATTGCCACTGGAGTGATCCACAGGGTGAATTTTCTATTTCCCATCCACTCGTCAAGATTTCTCTTGAAGAGGGCAAGTGAGGTGCTCTGTTTGACATGTATGGGAAGTCTATTCCATAGCATAGGCAGTCTCTGGGTTATGAACCTGTCCCTCCAGCTTGTTCTGTTGATTGTGGTAATGAGGTTGAGGTCTCTGGAGCGTGTAGTGCGGTAGGATTGGGATTTCTTTAGATGTAGCATTTCTGACAGAGCTGGGTCAGACATGGCTTTGTAAGTCAAGCAGAAATCGCCTCTAAGTAGGCAATATGAGACAGAGAATAGTTGGAGTTTTGTAAGTCTGTTCATATAGGACAAGTGTTTAAGGTCTAAGATCCTCCTTGTGAGATATTTTTGCAGCCTCTCCAGTTGTTGTAGGTGTCTAGTGAGATGCATGCCAAATGGGGCATTGTACTCGATGATTGGCCTAATGAGGGAAGAGTAGAGGGAGACAATGACCTCTTTCTTCCTGAATGCAAAACCCTTAGTAATGACATGTGCCACATAGAAGGACTTTCTGAACACATTGGCAATGTGATGGTCAAAAAAGAAGTTGCTGTCAACCTGTGTTCCCAGATCTCTTATGACACCTTCTGTGTTCAGTGGACTACCATCGATGTGATAATGCATGGGAATTGTTTTTTTCCCAAAGGGGATGACAACATATTTTTTGGCATTGAGCTTAAGGCCATGGTTCTGACACCAGTCATTGGTCTCAGTGAGGCCTTTCTGTAGGATGTGAACATCACTTGGGGAGTTAATTATGGCTCCCAACTTGCAATCGTCTGTGAACGTTGTCAACCAGAGTCCCTTCATGTTGGCCTGGACTTCAGAGAAGGAGACACCAAACAGGAGAGGACCCAAGACCGAACCCTGTGGGACTCCACTGGTGACTGGTCAACAGTCTGACTTGGAGTCAGCTACTTTCACACCGTGGTTTCTATCTGTGAGCCAGTTTGCAACCCACCTAGTGATACAGGGGTTGATGCCTAGCTTAGTGAGTTTTCCTATGATTCCTGAGTGGGGAATGGTATCAAACGCCTTGACCAGATCAAGGTAGGCTGTATGAACCACCTTGCCTTCATCAACAGCTCTGGTGACTGACTCAAAGAAGTCAACCAGGTTGAGCAGGCATGATCTATCCTTCACAAAATCAAACTGTGTGGGATCCAGAGCTTGGAGGTTTCCTATATCTTTGTTTATTAGGTCTATGATGATGCATTCCATAGCTTTGCATATCAGACTTGTCAGGCTAATGGGGCGATAGTTCCCAGGGTCTGTAGTCTCTCCTCCTTTGTGGAGAGGGATGATTGTAGCTGTACGCCATTCAGTAGGGACAAAGCCTGATGTGAGGCTGTGATTGAACAGGGCACACAGGTGAGGTGCCAGTTTACTCTGTAGTTCATGCAGAACATAGACAGGGATATTGTCAGGTCCCATAGAAGCTGTATTCTTAGTCTTGGACAGTGCTGTTTTAACCTGTGCAGCAGTAATACTGGGTGCCTGGCAATCTACTGGTATTGTGATTGGTCCTTTGGTGGGGGAGAGAGGGGTAAAGTTGGCACTGAATCTGTCAGCCAGTATATTGGCAATATCTGTTGGCTCAGTATAAGAGGTGCCATTGTGCAACAGCTCTGAGCAAATCTGGTAATTGCCGTGGAGATTCTTTACATCACTATAGAAGGCTTTGTGGTTGTCTTTACTACCTGCTGCAATTCTCTTTTCATAGCTAGCTTTAGAGGATTTGATAAGGAATCTCAACTATTTGTTGAGGCTGATAAGGACGTTTTTCCAGTCTTGAGACTTCACCTTATTCCTCCTTCCATTGTAGAGTTTGTTTATGGCAGGGGACCAGCAGATTGCCTTCCTTTTTTTGGAGGAGAGCATCTTGGTTCTATTGGGCATGGCGAGATCCATGCATTTGTGTACGTGTTCATACAGGGCATTAGTGCAGAATTCAGCAGTCATGCAGCTGTTCTCCAATTGCATGGGTGCCATGAAGTTAGCCACCTCTGTTTTTAGGAGCCCAGAGTTAGCTTTGCTGAGGTTTATCATGGTGGTAACCTTTGCGGGGGGGGGGGGGATTTCCAAGGTGATTAGTTTGCAGTCAGATCTAACCAGGGAGGAGTTGACTATTAGTACAGAGCAATGGTCATCCATGTTAGTAATGACCAGGTCAAGGATGTTGCTACCTCTAGTGGGGGTAAGAATGAGCTGGTCCAGGGCATTGGAATTAATGAATTCCAGGAAATGTTGGGCAAGTGTATTGGTACATGAGTAGTTTTCCAGTTAATGGAGGGGTACTTGAAGTCGACCAGTATGAGAGTGCTAGGTTGGATCATAATATTCTCCAGGGTGCTTCGGAACCTGGTTTGTGAGTCTTGGGTCATGGTTGGGGACCTATAGCAGGCTACGACCTGAATCGCTGTCTTACCCAATGTTAGCTGCACCTGAAGTATCTCTGATGCGTTATGTTGGGCTACCAGTCTGGAGGTGTGTGCATCCTTTATGAATATGGAAACACCACTGCCTTTAGAGCTTTGGTCCAAGTTCTGGAGCCGAAAGGTATGGAATGAGTGATAGCTTGGTTGTGCAGGGGTGCTATCTGCTGCCTTGAACCAGGTCTCTGTTACAGTACAAATGTCGATGTTCTCCATTTTAAGGAGTGCTTTGAGCGAGTGCATTTTGAGATTTTGACTTCTAGCGTTGAGCAGCATGAACCTCAGATTGCATTTGTTTGTAGCTGTTACAGTGGTAATTTGGTCTTAATTTTATCTTTGGAACATCACCTAAAAAAGGCACTATAGGGGTGGCAAGAGCCTTGGCCAGTATCCGGAAGCCCAGGGGTGACAGATGCAGGCCATCTCTGGCAATGCATCTAGGTCTGTCAATCATGTCATCTCAGGCAGACAGATACTGGATCCCCTTAGAATGACACCAGAAACGTAGCCAATTGTTGAAATCAGTCATTTTCTGCTTGTCCTGTGGTATCATTCTGGGTGATGGTAGGAGGCTGCTCAGGGCTAGGGTCATACCCGTCTGGGCTACATAATCCAAGTGCTCCTCCATGTCTCTTTTCATGTAGTCCAGGTAGGTATGTCTCAGGTCATTCACACCCACATGTACAATGACAGAGTCATATTTGTACCTTTTGTTGAGGAACCTGAGTGCGAGTGTTATGTGGCGGATCCTGGCACCTGACAGGCAGCTGACTGTTACTTTCTCCTTATCCAACCTAGTAAGTGGGACATCAGTGTGCCTCACTATCGAGTCACCTATGACCAGTGTGTTGGGCATGCTGTTTTGCCTTAGGGGCTTTGGTTGAGTGGCACACTCTTAATTTATGTGTCTCATGATTAGTGTTGTGTTGTGGTGGCCAAGCGCGTTTCTGCTTTGGAGGTCTCTGCTGTTTGTGTAGATTTTTATTGAGAGCCTCTGCGAAGGTGGGTTTGTGTTTTGTGTTTTTATGTGAAGGCAGTGCTGGTGTGTGTTCCAGAGGGCTATGTGTTCCATGTGGTGTGGTGCAAGTGTTGACCTTCTCCTCTTGACGAGGTATTCCAGTCTTGGCTGTAGAGTGCATGGCTTCCAGTTTGGATATATAAGTGCATCTCTCTCAAGTCTGAGTGTTGGGATGTAAGGGGAGAGGGTTGTCAGTGTATATGAGGCAGTTGCTACATTGCCTCAGGATGCTGAAGCTCACCAAGCTAATAGGAGAAAGCACAGGGAACTGACCTTTAAACATGCCTGGAGGGGTGGACATTAATAATAAGTACTGGAGCTGTTTCCTTGTAGCACGTTTAGTGCTGGTAGCACGCTACAATAATTGCTACAAGAAGTCTGGTACAGTGCTAGACTAATAAGCTAGTAAAAGTGCAGGAGAGCAGAGAACTAGCAGATCTAAAGGAAAAATTGAAGAGCACCGCTCAGAAGCTTACAAAAAGTCCTGGATATAGCAAATCTGTACCTGGACTACACTAGTTCCAGGAAAAGCAGGAAACATTTTTTTTTTTTTTTTTTTTTTTTGTAGACAGTGAGGAGACAAAAGATAATGAGATAATTCAAGGTTCAGAAGCTAAAGGGGTGGGCTTTTACTAAGTTCTCACTATTAACAGTAGAATGAGCTGATGTAATGTAACTGGGGGGGAGTGTCCAGTATCAACTTTATACCAGAGGTGGGAAATCAAAGCCACCAAGACAAAAAGACCACCACAACAACTGGGAGAGTGGGTGGGAAAAATAACAGTTGTACAGATTACAGAGATATTAAATCAAAAGTGCAGACGATAAATGAGAATAAACTCTTATCTTTTCTCAATATCACAGCTGGCAGTAGGTCAGTCTCTCTGAAGCAGCTTGAGCAACAGGTGTATCTGATTTAAAACACTGGCTATTTAAGGCACAGGAACAAAATCCAGACCAGTTATCAAAACAATAACAGATGCAGTAATGCCCTGGCTAGATTAAACCAGTTCTGTTCACTTTCTCTCACTAAGAAAACAGATAGGACTCTAGAAAAAGGATTTCACTACAAACTGAGGTCAACACTAACAGATATTCAGCTGAATCACACAACAAGAAGGAGAGTAAAAAACAGTTGTACAGATTACAGAGATATTAAATCAAAAGTGCAGACGATAAATGAGAACAAACTCATCTTTTCTCAATATCACAGCTGGCAGTAGGTCAGTGTCTCTGCAGCAGCTTGGCCATTTCTTCAAATGCATGTGAAAGAAAAACAGTGCAAGTATAAACACAGTTTTCTTGAAGGAGATCATACATTCTGTCTATAATCATACAATAACAAAGTAGTCAGCCTAATTTAAAAGGTCTTGCAATTATTTTTACATATTTTTCTCAATTGTTAAGCATCTCACAGTATTTGGAGACCAAAGTATTAATATCTATCATTTGAGTGTCAGATTCATAAACAATGATCGGTAGCACAACAGAGCTTGACAGTACAATGGAAGTGGTCCAGCAGAGCTGGACAGTACAATGGAAGTGGCCCAGCAGAGCTGGACATTACAATGGAAGTGGCCCAGCAGAGATGGACAGTACAGTGAAAGTGGCCCATCAGAGCTGGACAGTACAGTGGAAGTGGCCCAGCAGAGCTGGACAGTACAGTGGAAGTGGCCCAGCAGAGATGGACAGTACAGTGGAAGTGGCCCAGCAGAGTATCTTGCAGTGAGAATTAAGAGGGAGCAGAAGGGTTCAGACAAGGAGTACCACAGCTGGGGAGAGTCACAGTCAGACTGACCAACCTACATCCCAACACTGATGACCATAAAAAGGATCATTATGTAATGTGAATTAGGAGTAATGGAGCACAGCAAGTGACATCAGACGGGGTGAGAAGTTTGGGCTATGCACGGTGACAGTGCAACTGGAATATTTGTATCAGGGACGGCATGAGTAAGGGCTGGAGAGGAAAGCCATGAACAGCACATTTTAACTCCAGAGAAAGAGACACATGTATTTAATATTATTCTATACAACATGGTTTTGCCATGAGTAGCTTATTTTAACTCCAAAGAAAGAGATGTTTATTTAATATTATTCTATACAACATGGTTTCTGATGTAGTTTTAATATTGCTGTTTCCCTACTACAAGCTACTGACATCGTGTATGAATAGGAATTTGCATCTTCTCACATGTACAGTGCATGTAATTGTAATATATTTATATAACCAAATAATTATACATAGATAGATGATGTTGTTTAACACTGCTTTAATTTGAAGTAGTTTTGAAGACAACAAGCAGTTAGAGAGGTGGTGACCTGCTACAAATTCGTGGTTAAGATGGTCCCAGTTGCTGGCAGAAGAGAACTGCAAGTAGAAAAACATTGCATTGTAAAACCTTAGTAAAATCTAAGTTATGCCATCTTGTGTCTTTCATTTACACATTACAGTTCCTCTTTCGCTTTTTGTACCCTATAAAAATAAAAACATTCATGTGTCTCCTTAGAAAAATAATTCATAAAAAATGCAATTTTTGTTTTATGTATAAAACATATGTTTTATAGGAATTTAAGCTTGTATTTCAATGTCTGATTATATACCCTATATTTCTAAGGACTATGTTCCTCATTACCTATTCAAAGATTTTCCAAAATGTCTGTGCTTCTTATTTTGTTGACCGAGCAAAGGCAGGGTGGGAACACAAGAAAATATAAAAAAGAATTAAGACCTATAAATTTAAATCATTTTACAATATTTGTGACTTGTCTTGCACTGAGTGGTCTGGTCATAGTAGAGATAGAAATACACGATAATTAAGGGCAGATAGCACATATATTCATAACTCAGTGTTAAGTATTACACTGAACAGTACCAGAAATTATGGCATTTCCCCTCTCCTTCCTCTTTGTTTTTTAATTTTATTTTTTTTATCCTGTCATTCTGATATTTTTTCTGTTCAGTGGTTCCAGTCATGCTGCAGTTGTCTGCGACAGTTTCAGTCAAGAGATGATTCAAAAATATCTAAGAACTATTTTTCTCTTCTTCCCTGCTTGTTGGTCTAACTCCTCTGCTGATCCTTTTCAGAGCTCCATTTAGATATGCAAATTATCTGTTATGCTTTTGATTGGCTTGGCAGCTCAACAAAGTGGCAAACATTGTACAGATGCTGCTGTTTTTCCTATATGTACTAAGTATAGTTGGAATCAGCATGTGTGCCATGATATTCCTGTCAGCAGTACAATGTGTGTGTGTGTGTGTGTGTGTGTGTGTGTGTGTGTGTGTGTGTGTGTGTGTGTGTCCCTGAGGAGAAAGTTTATAGCTTATACCATAATAAAATCTTATCATATGCTAGTAGGAGATGATGGACACACACACACACACACACACACACACACACACACACACACACACACACACACTCACATACACACACACACACACACACGTATGTATATATATATATATATATATATATATATATATATATATATATATATATATATATATATATATATGATTTACTATAGGAAGGTCAATCTGGACTCAGGCGAATGATGGAATCATAGACCCATGTCCGTGAAAGTGACAATGTTGAATTCGGACATTGTCTAAATACAACTCGACTTTGCCTCAGAATGGGCTTTAACATGGGTTGAAATGAGGGCGAGATTTGTACTACGGGTTCGACATTGTCGCCGTTCAGCCTCCAGACTTTGGCTACAGTGGATTTGACTGAGTCTGCTTCAACTTTCTCATAGTAAACTATATATATATATATATATATATATATATATATATATATATGTTCATAGGTAGGTACTAGGCTATTGGCCCTAGGGCCTATATAAGCCTAGCCAAAAAGGTACTTTGGCTTTCGCTACCCAAGAAAATGATTTTCCTGTGCCCCTGTAGAGCAGAGCCCCAGAGGTGATCCCCGGGGTGAATTTCCTATTTCCCATCCAATCATTACACACAGAGCTATCTGAGGAGGAGCAGCTGATCTGTGTGGCCAGGCCATCTTAGTTAGCAAAGACCACCCTCCCATTTCAGTGAGAGTTTAGTGTTTATGGTCATTGTCTAGTTGGGTTGCCAGGGCTATGGCTTGGAGAAAGCACCTCATTGGTTCTTTTGGGCTTTTTTTTAAATTGTTTCAGGTTTCAACTTTCTGTTAAGAAGTTAACTTGAGTATTTCAGCCATTACACACTGAGCTATCTGAGGAGGAGCATCTGTGATATATAGCAATAAGTAGCCTTTTTTGCGTATTTGTAGTAGTTATTGCTTATTCTAGATATTCATAGCAATTTTATTGTATACTGCATTCTTGTACTGTATTTCATAGCTATTGGCTCACTTGTGATAAACATTTCTGTAGTGTCTTCTGCCTAAAATAGTTTAGGTCGTAGCTGTAATATTGTCCATATTCCTGATTGTGTTTGTGATAAACATTTCTGTAGTGTGTTCTTCCTAAAATAGTTTAGGTAGTAGCTGTAACATTCTCCATATTCCTGATTGTGTTGTGGGCCTAGTTGTTTGTTAGAGGCTGTTTTCTGAGCTCATTGTCCAGGCCATCTTAGTTAGCAAAGACCATCCCCCACTACAGTGAGAGTTTAATGTTTATGGTCATTGTCTAGTTGAGTTGCCAGGGCTACGACTTGGAGAAAGCACCTCATTGCTTCTTTTGGGCTTTTTTTAAAGTTGTTTCAGGTTTCAACTTTCTGTTAAGAAGTTAACTTGAGTGTTTTAGCCATTACACACAGAGCTAAACATAACAAACATTTCTGTAGTGTTTTTTTCCCCACCCACCCTCTCTAATGGCATCTTGTCTTTATACCTGCTGGCCTTACAGGTGCCCGCCCCTACTCTAAACTTGATCTTGGACACTCCTCCCAGTCTAGTGTCATTAGCTCATTCTACCTAATACAGAGAGAACATCTGAGAAGACCAACCCACTTAGTTTCTTTCCTTCTTTTCCTCCTTTCTCCCTTTCTAAAAAAAAAACATTTTGGAAATATAGAGTATATTTTACTGCATTTATTAAAACTATATTTGCCTTAATATTGCTACAACTCAAGTGCACTAGGTTGCACTGCATCTGAATAGTTTTAGTGTGATTTTGCTGCTTTTCTGAATATATACACTTTTCTGTATATGTAGACTAGCTACTTATTCTACTGTATTACTGCCTCTTAAATCGTTTTTCAGTTGTGCACTTGCCTTGCTTCATTTAAAAAGTTTTAAATTGCTAATTTTGTAGAGTTTTAATTGTATTTACTGTTTAGGGCTACATGGTGTGTTAGCCTTTTCTGTGTTTATTTAGTGTATTATTGCATTGTTTAGCCTAGCTAGTATAGTCTAGATCCTTGTTTAGCCTGGTGAGTGGAACATCAATGTGCCTGACTATAGAGTCAACTATGACTAGAGTGTTGGGTACGTTGTTATGCCTTATGGGCTGTGGTTGAGTGGCACACTGAGATTGCAGGCTATGTGTCATTTGGGTTCTGTTGGGGGAGTCGAAGTTGCTTGCGTTTCTGCTTTGAAGGTCTCTGTTGCTTGAGCAGATTTTTATTGAGAGCCTCCACGAATGTAGGTGTGTGTTTTGTGTTTCTATATGTCTGTTTTGGTGGTGCAGGTTTTGAGGGACTATGTAATGAGTGCGGTGTGGTGCAAGTGTTTACCTTCTCCTCTTGACTGTCTAGTCCAGTCTTGGGTGAAGAGAGCTTTGCTTCCAGTTTGGCTATATAAGTGCATCTCTCACAGGTTGTAGTGTCGGGTGGTAGGAGGAGAGGGTTGTCTGTGTACATGAGTCAATTGCTGCATTGCCCCAAGATGCCCAGATACATCAGGTAGACAGGAGAAAATACCAGGAGCTGACCGTTAGACATGCCTGGATAGGTGCTTATTTATTAAGTACTAAAAACTGTTTTCCTCTAGACAAGTGAGGAAAGTTGAGTGCTGTAGTAATTTGTAGATTATTAAGTGCTTACAATGAGTTCTGAACAAGTGCTGAGGTCAAAGAAACAGATTTGAGTGCTAAAACTAAAAAAATGGCTAGTTTTAAGGGAAAAATTAAAGAGCAGACTTTATGGCGCCAGGAATAGTTTAACCCTAGCTAAGCAGTGATGCATATATATATATATATATATATATATATATATATATATATATATATATATATATATAAAACAGTAGCAAACGAACACTCTGATTTAAACAAATTAACTGATTAACCAATAAAAAGCTAAAAACTCAACCCTGTTCCAGCAGTCTTCAATAGACAAGTTCTAACTGCACACTCCTGCAACTAGGGTGCAGGGGAACCTTCTCCAAAAAAAGATGGTCTGGATTATTGCTCAAGTTATACAACCAAAGCTAGATTCAGCAGGTCTGAATTTTGTCTATGCTACAGCAAACAAGGAGCACCATTTTCAGAAAGAAACAGTTCAAATAAACAGGCACAATAAGTCTTTAACCAGAAACCCCCAGCTCAGAAGGGCAGAATCTAGCCTCTCCTCCCACAAGAGTGCATACCACATCTTCTTATTGTAAAATAACTGGCCCGAAGCCCAAGTGCTTAAACCAGAACTAATACAGACTCTAAGCCTTCAATCAGCAACTCCCAACTTAGAAGGATGTAAGCTACCTATCCTGCCCCAGCAGTGCAGACCACAAACCTTCTTAATGTAAAACAACTGGTCTGAAGCCCAAGTGTTTCAACCAAAGTCTTAGAATAACAGTTACAATTTAATCAGGCAACTAACAAGCAGTAATAAATGCAGCAGAATAAATGCAATTAAGTACTTTTAAGAACGAGCAGCAAAAGCAAAATAAAGTAATAAAGTAGGAAGAAACACAAACACAGTAAAAGCAGATGGATAAAGTGCATTTTTTTATATAACAATAGAAAACAAGCAAACTGATTTAAACAAATTGCCCAATTAACCAGTAAAAAAGCTCAAAACTGAGCCCTGTTCCAGCAGTCTTCAATCAAACAAGTATATATATATATATATATATATATATATATATATATATATATATATGGGTCTACTGTATAACTTCGAAAATACACTTTTTCGAGATTACACAGTAGACCCTGGGTTACGCGAAAGTGCACTTACTCGAAAGTGCACATTCGCGAAACCCACTTCTGCGAATGGGCTACGTACTGCAGTTTAGGGCAGTAGTCACGGACCTTAGGGTTAGGGCACGGGTTATGGTAAGGGGATAGCTAGTACGACTCTCCCCTTACCATGACCTGTGCCCTAACCCTAAGGTCCGTGACTACCGCACCACAGTGGAGGACACAGCCTGTCCTCCACTGTGGTGCGGTAGTCACCGACCTTAGGGTTAGGGCACGGATCATGGTAAGGGGATAGCTAGTAGGGCTATCCCCTTACCATGACCCGTGCCCTAACTCTAAGGTCCGTGACTATTGCACCACTGTGGAGGACATAGAACATTTTCTTACTGTCCTCCATTGTGGTGTGATACGTTCGCAGAAGCAGTGTTCGCGGAAGTGCACTTTCGAGTAACTGAACTTTCGCGGAACACATGGTCTGCTGTACAATTTTGAAGAACTGTATTTTTGAAGTTATACAGTAGACCCATATATATATATATATATATATATATATATATATATATATATATATATATATATGTGTGTGTGTGTGTATATATATATATATATATATATATATATATATATATATATATATATATATAAATGCAGGCTGACAAAATATTTTACTCAAAGAAGATTGTAAGGTTATTTTTTTCATCAAACCAATCAAATTGGCTATATATTATATCAGCAAAATGTAAATACATCAAATACCTTCATCGACCCATTTTCCGCGAAAGCGAAACTCTGTTAACAATCATTACCGTGAAATTTTTCCCATTTTAAGTAACCAGTGGACCATCTTTGGTAATTTGCCTTTTTCTCCACTGTAGTGCAATCTTGGAGCCGGTATATTTAGTTGGGGGGGCACAGCCCCCCATCAAGATGGGTTTTAAATTTTCTTGCTTTTATGCAATTGTTACATTGGCCCACTGCTTACTTACCTTGGGAAAGATGTTGATGTAGTGATCATTTGTGGAGTTTTGCTTTTACTGAAACCAAGTTGATGAAGAGTTATTCGATGTATTTACATTTCACTGATATAATATAGATCCATTAAATCAATGCGAATCTGAGTAGCTCAGAGTTTTGCCTGAGTATGTTAATTAAATCTGAAATGATCAATCTGTGAGAGAAAAAGCCATTTTAGCAAGGATGGATATAAGAATGTAGATATAGGTTACAAAAGTTAAATAATTAAAACAACCAGCCAGTAATTCCACCAATATTTAATAAAAACACAGCTCTAACGTCTCGGCTCTCCACACAAGCCTTCAAGGAGTAAAAAGACATCAAGTTTCAGAGAGACTATTACCCACAGAGGGGGCACAAACGAGGTAAAAGATCCAATTATACCTCTAGTTAATAATAACTATATAATTAATCTTTCTGGACATGTTTTTACAGATTATGAATATTCAGTTCTTAATCGAGGCTTAAATTTTGTTCCTACGGTAGTGCCTTGTATTCATGACATTAAATGTGATGTATTTAGGTTTAGCAGAAAATTGCATTTAAAGTATTTTTTTAGGAATACTTCTGTAAAGAATTAATCTGTAGACAATATTGAAAATATAAGCAATTCTGACGATAGTTTTGTGAGTCAGACTCTTCTTTCAATGCCTATTGTAGGTTAGATACTATTAATGTATATGTTAAAAGTATGTTTATGCCTCCTTATTTTAATGAAAAAGTTATGCATTTTTCAAATATGTTAAATTTTGCACTTCAGGATGATTTTATAAAATTAAAAAAAACAGAGGGTTTATTAAATATAACTCATCTATGATGGAATGGAAAGCTCTTAAAACACTAAGTAAAATGGATAATATTATATTTAAACCCTCAGACAAGGGAAACAAATTAGTTATAATGCATTTTACCCAGTATTTTTCTATGTGCATGGAGCATTTGAATGATAGTCAAACTTATGAAATTATAGATATGTCAGTATATGTTCAAGCTTTGGAAAAATATCACAAACTATTATCTAGAGGCAATAGACTTGGATATTTTACAGATTCAGATATTAAGAATAAATTTAATGTAAGAGATAACAAAATGGCACATTTTTATTGCCTTCCGAAGGTGCATAAAAACTTGAATAAACCACCAGGAAGGCCTATAGTGGCTTGTTGTGATTATTTCACACATGCCTTAGGTGTTTTTTACATCATTATTTGAATCCTGCAGTATTTAAACTTCCTTCTTATATTAGAGATGTATTTGATTTTATACACAAAATAAGTGATATAGAATGGAATAGCGATATGTATTTTTTTGCAATAGATGTTAAGAGCTTATATACTAGCCATGCCTTTGGTTTAGAGGCAGTTCAATTTTTTTAGGAACCTTTCCAGTTACAAAATACATTGTGGACCTTATCCATTTCTGTCTTACTAATAATTTTTTTTAGTTCAATAATACTCTTTTTAGACAGAAACAGGGTAGAGCCATGGGGGCTGCTTTTGCCCCCATGTATGCTAATCTCAGTATGGGACTTTTTGAATTAGAATACATTTATAAAAATCCATTTTTTTGTCAGTATGTTATTAAATATGTCTGTTACATTGATGATTTGATTTTTATTGTACAGGGTATTGTACAGGGTGGGGATGACTTGGTTGAACAATTTGTTCAATCTTTACATTTTAATAGATTTCATTTACAATTTGATGGATTAATAGTAGGAAAATGCATTTATTTTTTGGATGCAGAATTAAGCATAATAGATGGGACAACTTTACATACTATTGTACACAGAAAGTTTGATCAGGGCACGCACTTTGTACATAGGGATAGTTGTCATCCTATACATATTTTAGAAGCACTTCCTTATGGTGAGATGCTGAGGGTATCTAGATTATGCAATAACATTAGAGATTTACGAAAGAATTACAAGTAACTGTGGATATGTTTGAGAATAGGGGCTATGATAGGAATTTAATAGAGAGAATTTGGAAGAGGTTATGTTCTGGTTCCACTGTAAATTATACACAATGTAATTCATATATTATGGCTCCACAGAAAGTGGCTTCAAAAGAACCTTTAGAATCTATTTATTTTGTTTCTACGTTTGGGTGTTTTCGTTTTGAGATTTCTCAAGTAATAAAATATTTTTGGAACTATCTGAGTTCCTTGAATAATGTTTCTTCTTGGTTAAATGCTAAATTAGGCATTTCTTATAGAAGGTGTAGAAATATACATCATTTTATTGTCAAAGGAAAATTTAGTCCCCCAGATGTTAGAATAAATTTAAATACACTTACGTTAGGTACTTCTTGTTGTAAAAATGCAAGGCTTGCAAATATGTAATAAATAAATTTGACTACATTAATAATGTTCCATTTGATACATGGTGCACTTTTACGTGCAACACAGAAGGAGTTATAAATGCACTTAAATATCCATGCAATTTGTTTTATATTGGAGAAACTAAAAGGGCCTTTAAGGTCAAAATGTTAGTGCATATAAGAGATATAAATAATAAGAAACAACAAAGTTCTATAGCTACTCATTTTCAATGTTTTCAAAACAGTAATAGTGAAGGTTTACAGGGTACTATTTTAGAGAAAATTAAAGTGTCAGTATTTGATGAATGTTTTTTAAAAAAAATAGTTATTGACTAAAGAGTCTTTATATATTTTGAAATATAATACTTTGCATCCATATGGTCTTAATGAAGAGCTTAATTGGAAATATTTGATTTAATTGTGTAATGAATTAATAGTTTGATTGAACACACTATATGAGGCAAGTTTTTTTGATGTCTTTTTACTCCTTGAAGGCTTGTGTGGAGAGCCGAGATGTTAGAGCTGTGTTTTTATTAAATATTGGTGGAATTACTGGCTGGTTGTTTTCGTTTGCAGTTTGGTTTGTGTTTTTTTCATTACAAAAGTTAAATAATTGTATTCAACTTTACTGGATATATATTTGAAATCTGAGCTTTTTTTATGCAGTTTGATTGGAAATTTTCAAAATAAACTTGTTTCCCTCTAAGGCATTGCACATCATGTATGATGCCTTAATGAAACTGTGGTGTTCAAGGTAAGCTACTGTTAACTTTGCATACAATTTACAGAGTCCTGGGAATGGTTATCCTACTTGTGGTCAAAGCTTGAAGTCTCATGTTTTAACTGCCCAAGTTTCAACTACTAGATGACAATCGGAGTTCCTCCATAGTGAAACCTTGAAGTTGGTATAAGCAAGTTTGGGTGGGGCTGTTTTCGGTGAATGTAGTTCAGGGATTCTGTTCCTCGGTACATTTGCTTTCATCCCTCATAGTGGAAGCCATGGGAACATCATGAAATCGTAAATGGTACATTCAAGAAACAAACTTGTGTTGTTGTGATAAAGATAACGACATCTGAAATGATAACTTTTTTAAATGAATAATCACTTGTCACTAATTGAGGCACTCCTTTAACAGCATATTAACATCTCTCAGATAGCACTAATAGATCATGTAGAATCTGACTGAATAAGCCAGAAAATAATATTCTCTCTCTTCATGCTCATAAAATGAGCATAATAGAGATCCCTTACACACTGATAACTTTGATTTTAATTTATAAATGATATATTTTATTACAATAGTTGAGGATGCTACATTGTTCTTTTTCCTGTTTTGCATATGAAAGGTTTTCTGTCTGGCAATTTCCTTTCTGGATTGCCGATCCCAATTACTTAAATTTTCAATGGCATATTTCTTAATTGTTGCCTTTATCTCTCTAAAATTACTGTGAGACATTTTAAGAGCCATAGTGTTTTTTGTTATTTTTCACTTTATTTATTTATTTTGCAAAAAAGCATGTTGCCTCTGCTTAATTGTTCATTATTCCAAAACTATTTGCTTACTCCATAGTCATATAGTACAACATCATATTACAAAAGCGTACAGCAGGATACTTGTACAGTACTATGCCAGATACAAGATCCCTGAAAACTGTTCAAAAATTATGTTTCACAGAATAAATACACTGCAGAAGGAGGCAAGCCTATGTTGAGAACAGTACTGATGGCAATTATTAAAGAGTAAAGCAGTACTGATCTCATAAACTTACCTAGTGCTGGGTAAGGAATGAGTCCCATTCCCACAACAGTATTAAAAGTTAAACATGCGGGTAAATCAGTCCAGAGAAAAACATGCGTATTACCATAGATACACAGATAACAGGACTTTTCCAGATGCAGTGTCTCAGTGTACTTTGACTTCCAGAGTATAGATTACAAATATTTAAAGCATGTGCTGAACAAAACTCCCTTATGCTGTAAAGACAATATAGTGTCACTTACATGACTGTGGCCCCAAGGCACAATTTCATTACAGCAGCCTCTGTTCATGATTCCATGACTGCAGTCCGTAGGCAGGGTTCTTTAACTGCAGGCCTTAAGTACAATTCCATGATATAGTCCGTAGACATGTTTCCGTGACTACAATTCCAAGGCATGATTCAATAACTGCAGGCCCTTGGCATGGTTCCATGACTGCAGTCTCTAGGTAAGATTTATCACCGCATCTTCTAGACACAATTTCATGACTGCAGGCTCTAGGCATTATGCCAGGAGTACACTTCCTATGCATGGCCCCATGAGTTCATTCCCTAGGCATGATTCCTTAACTGTACTTGGTTTCATGACTGCATTCTGTAGGAATGGTTCCATGACTGTAGTCCCTAGGTGTAATTTTATGATTGCATTTGCTAGGCATGACTCCAGGACTGCAGGCCCAGGTATGGTATTATGACTGTTGTGCCTATGCAATATTCAATGACCATAATAACTACTCCATGACTCCAGTCCATAGGTATGATTCCATGAATGTAGTACTTAAGGACAATTCCATGATTGCAGTCCCTAAGCATGACTCCATGACTACCTTCCTTGGCATGAGTCTATGACTGCCGTCCCTAGGTAGGATTCCATGCATGCAGTTCCTTGATGTGATTCCAGGACTGCAGACTGTAGGCATGATTGTATTACTAAAGTCCCTAGGCATAATTCCATGATTAAAGTCCCTAGGCATGATTCCATGACTCCAGTCTCTAGGCATGATTCCATGTCTGCAGTTCCAAGACATAATTTCATGCCTGCAGTCCCTAGGCATGATTCCATGACTGCAGTCCATAAGCACGATTCTTTGACTGCATTTGGTTTTATGACTGCATTCCATAGGAATAGTTCCATGACTGCAGTCCCTAGGTGTGATTTCATGATTGCATTCGCCAGGCATGATTCCAGGACTGCAGTCCCAAGGCATAGCATCATGACTGCAGTGCTTATGCAGTATTCAATGGCTATAGTCCCTAGCCATAATTCTATAATTTCAGACCCTTGGATTGGTTCCATGACTGCAGTCCCTAAGCAAGATTCCATGACTGCAGTTCCTCAGTATAACTCCTTGACTGCAGTCAATAGGCATGATTCCATTACTGCAGTCCCTAAGCATGATTCCATGACTACCTTCCTTGACATGAGTCCATGACTGCAGTCCCTAGGTAGGATTCCATGTCTGCAGTTCCTTGATGTGATTCCAGGACTGCAGACTGTAGTCATGATTGTATTACTAAAGTCCCTAGGCATAATTCCATGATTAAAGTACCTAGGCATGATTCCATGTCTGCAGTCCCTAGGCATGATTCCATGACTCCAGTCCCTAGGCATGATTCCATGACTCCAGTCTCTAGGCATGATTCCATGTCTGCAGTTCCAAGACATAATTTTATGCCTGCAGTCCCTAGGCATGATTCCATGACTGCAGTCCATAAGCACGATTCTTTGACTGCATTTGGTTTTATGACTGCATTCCATAGGAATAGTTCCATGACTGCAGTCCCTAGGTGTGATTTCATGATTGCATTCGCCAGGCATGATTCCAGGACTGCAGTCCCAAGGCATAGCATAATGACTGCAGTGCTTATGCAGTATTCAATGGATATAGTCCCTAGCCATAATTCTATAATTTCAGACCCTTGGATTGGTTCCATGACTGCAGTCCCTAAGCAAGATTCCATGACTGCAGTCCCTCAGTATAACTCCTTGACTGCAGTCAATAGGCATGATTCCATTACTGCAGTCCCTAAGCATGATTCCATGACTACCTTCCTTGGCATGAGTCCATGACTGCAGTCCCTAGGTAGGATTCCATGTCTGCAGTTCCTTGATGTGATTCCAGGACTGCAGACTGTAGTCATGATTGTATTACTAAAGTCCCTAGGCATAATTCCATGATTAAAGTACCTAGGCATGATTCCATGTCTGCAGTCCCTAGGCATGATTCCATGACTCCAGTCCCTAGGCATGATTCCATGACTCCAGTCTCTAGGCATGATTCCATGTCTGCAGTTCCAAGACATAATTTTATGCCTGCAGTCCCTAGGCATGATTCCATGACTGCAGTCCATAAGCACGATTCTTTGACTGCATTTGGTTTTATGACTGCATTCCATAGGAATAGTTCCATGACTGCAGTCCCTAGGTGTGATTTCATGATTGCATTCACCAAGCATGATTCCAGGACTGAAGTCCCAAGGCATAGCATCATGACTGCAGTGCTTATGCTGTATTCAATGGCTATAGTCCCTAGCCATAATTCTATAATTCCAGACTCTAGGATTGGTTCCATGGCTGCAGTCCCTAAGTATGACTCCATGACTGCAGTCCCTTGGTATGATTCCATGTTTGCAGTCCCTAGACATGATTCCATAACTCCAGTCTTTAGGCATGATTCAATGACTGTAGTACTTAGGTATGATTCCATGACTGTAGTCCCTAGGCATGATTCCTTGGCTGCCTTCCCTAGGTATGGTATTGTTCCATTACTTCAGCCCCTAGAAATAATCCCATGACTGCAAACCATAGGCATGATTCCTTGACTGCAGCCCTTAGACATGATCCCATGACTACCACCAATAGGCAATATTCAAAGATCGCAGTTCCTATGCAAGATTCCGTGACTGCAACCCCTAAGTATATTTTCATGACTGCAGTCCCTAGGCATGTTTTCATGACTGCAACTAAAATTCAAGATTCCATGACTGCAATCGCTAGACTTGATCCCATGACTGCAGACAGTAGGCACAATTCTAAGACTGCAGCCCCGTACTATTATTCCATGTCTGCAGTCTTCAGGTGTAATTCCTTGACTGCCTTTCCTAGGCATGGTACCATGACTGCAGTCCTTATGCATGTTTGGTCATATATTTCTGTTCTTAACATGCTGCTGTAGTATGGGTTCTGGATGTGAAATGTAAATACTTGTCATGGCTGACCATGTATATAATGAAAGTGGCATGAATAAACCATTCACACATCCCTTTATTGTCAGTATGTTTATAGTGTGCCTTATCATGTTTTATTGTTAATCACGTATTATACAATGACCCCCCCCATTAACATTCCAAACCGTGCACGCTAATTGGTCAGCGTGCCTATTGTAAATCTGACATACAAATGGAAAAGATCTGGTTGCCCAGACTTTTTCCATTAGTATAAGTCTTGATTTTTTTGTGTTTTTGGTAGCAATGGGGAATGGAAGAGCTCTGTTGCTGTAATCTCGCTATGTTAAACAAGTTTAACATAGCGAGATATCTTAAAAAAAAGGCAACGGAGATCTTCCTTTCTCGGTTGCTTTTTTTAAAGCTATCTCGCTATGTTAAACTCTTTTAACATAGCAAGACACTTTTAAAAAAGCAACGGAGATCTTCCTTTCTCCGTTGCTTCCACACACAGCTCTGATGTACTGCATAAGCATACGCATGCGCAGTACATCAGAACTGTGGCAGAATACCGGACAGCTGCGGAAGGGCTTCGCCCTCATGACCAAACCACACCAACTGTGGGTAAATCCAGCATTACCCACACCCAGGCATGGGTCATTGCTTAAATAATGCATTATGTCTGTCCCTGGCTATGTCTGTAAGCAGTCTCTTATGAAAAACACCAGTATGAACAAATAAATATATTACATATTATTTTCATTTTGTTCAAATATTAATCTCTTGCTGGCTGACTTTTCTAAATCTTTCATTCAGAAAGCACTTAATGCTTCTAATGACACTGCGTAATATACTAGCCATTCAAAAGGGTATATTTTGTCACAAAAATCCATAGTGTCTACTATAGAGATGTATGCATCTTGGAATGGAATCCTACAAAAACTATAAGCAAGAAATAAAACACCATGTGTGTTTATGAGAGAAATAATATTTCAAAACATTCTAATTGATACTAAGGTGAAATCAGATCAGTAGTGAAATTAACCCAGATTAGACAGTCTCCCGGTCATGTGATATCACAGTAATACCATAAACATTCTCCAGCTATTACACTAATTATACATTTCTCTTCTGCTTAAAGCAATGACATAAAAAATTTGCTAACTTCTCATCACTGATACACTAGTTTATTTAGTTAGACTGAGGAGAAAAGATTCCAGACATATTGAGTTTATTCAACAATCATCTGAGCATGTCAGTGCAATAATGTTTTGACATTAAATGAGCAAAACAGAAAGGCTGTCTCACTGATAAACAGCCAATCAGAGCACACTAGCCATAATGTATAGGAATGTGGCAGCTGGTCAAAACCATTTGTATCTGTCACAGTGAATTAAAGGTCAGTTGGCTAAATTCTTTTTTGAAATAAGTGATGTTAGTGGCTATGGGGTTGGAGTCTGAGATCAGGTTTAGACTTAATGGGTTAGGGATAAGTTAGGATTAGGGTTACAGTAAGTTTTATAATCAGGTAAATAGAGTCAGATAAGGGCATATTGTACTATTTAACATTGTTGTGATGCTGCTTGTGTTTTGTGCAGTTCATTCAATGAGTTTAAATAAAACGGTGTTTGGTGTCACTAATTTCCTTCTATGCAAGTGATGACTTGGTAAGGTAATGTTGTCAGATGTGTTGCATCCAGTATCCCACATGAACAAAAAAAATGCTGAACCTTCAGTGAACTCATTTGTGTATTGGGGAGGTAACACAGTAAATGAAGTACTCATACAAGATAACTGGAAAAGGATAGTCTGAGGGAACATATTGCAGTCATGTGTGCACCATTAATTTAAGTTCTGGAGAGGGAAGTTCAGAGAAGCATTATAGAACCAAACCAAGCAATATTGTCTCAGTGTGCATGTCAGACTATGTACACAGTATGAGAGGTCCACAAAATATTGCAAAACTGTCAAAAGTCAAGTAGTTGAAATATACTATAAAGAAGTTTAAGAAAATATAAAGGCAGGACAACATTTTTTCTGCAGCATTTTGTCTAAAAAGTGTGATTACATAATGCAGTGTACAAAACAGGAATGGAATCCTGAAGTCATCATCTCTGATAATCTGAACATATGGCAACAGGCTGAAAAGGCAGAATACGTAAATCAACTTAACAGTGGTAAGAAATCACAATGTCTGCCAAGACTCTAGTGAGGTAGTAGCACATGGAATATACTGTGCAGCCCTCAAGGTCATGCCTATATAATGACATTTAGGATAGACAATTAAGAGCAGAATAGTAAAGGTGCAAGGAGTACATCCAATGTCAGATTGCAATAAGGTAATGAATGTCCCTATGCATTTCTCTTATTGTCTTGCAAGAAACAGTGTGCGTGTACAGTGAGAGAGGCTTAACACGGTTATGTAAATGTTTTGACAGGGATACTCAGAATGAAAGAATGCACTGCTTTCAGTTAAAAACTATACAAGACTACATCTTATATAGCCAAGGAATTGGAGGTTACTTCAAAGGAATAATGACAAAGACAGATATATATTTTTTCAGCAGTATAAATGGCAATCAGGTGGAACACCTTGCTAAATGAAGGCACCATAAAAGCTCAAACAATAATAGCACTAAAGAAAGACGAGAATAAGGACTTCATTGATGTAAGTCCACTTGTCTGCAAGCTGAGCAGATGTGGAGCACGAAGCTGATTTCAGATATTTCATCTGAGCCATGCTCACTCTGTTTAACACTTTTGGCAGAGGCTTATGGGATGCTACCCACCCTACCTTAATACTAGACCTTTACCAAGGGCAGCCACCTTGTGTCCCCCCCCCATTATATTTCACTGGCCTCCTTTACAGGCAATTTGTTTTGAGGATTAAGCCTTAACTAAAGTAAGTTGCTTTGGGGCAGGCAGGCAATCCCCAAGGATCTTTATAAGCAGGTGTGAGGCTGCTTGGGTTATACAATCAGACCTTAAACTTTAGTCAGAATGGGTTTGGTTACACCAACCAGCAAAAGGATAAAGTTTAAAAAGGCGTTATGATGTAGTTATGTGTTTGTTGTGTTTTGGCATCAGTAATGTTGTCCATTTAATCAATAAATGGTAACAATGTCATTTTGATGTCTTATTGTCTCAGCTTATAGGACAAGCACCATTACTCTAACATAACCTAACCACTAGCCTTTGCATTTTCTTATTTGTCTTTTGATTACTACTAAACATGTTTCCTGTTGAATGACACCTTAGAATTATATCCCATTTGAATTTTGATTATAACATGCTATACTACAGACATATGTATGAACACGTTTGAATTACTAATTTGTTTCCTCGATAGATCTTTTAGCTGTTTGTCTTATAAGTGTATTAAGTTCCATGGCATGTCTCATCATCCCACATTTTCTTTAGTATTCACCTCACTACTATGCTGCAACATTTACACATATCTTTGTTATTGTTTTCAGGGCTTTGTACCCAAGGTGTTTTCATAGTATTTATATTACTATGATTGTATTTTGGAGATTGGTTAAACAGCAACAGAGTCAGTTTTGAAACAAATTTAAACTTACAGACTGAAACTGTATAAATACTAGACAGTACAGCATTATCAGCTAGCAGACTGTGCCTGTGTAGGATAAGCATACCCTAGTATTATCAGATTAATTACATAACACAAGCTTCATAACATTATAGTTGTACAGCTGCAAGTTACTGCATATTCAATAATCTCTAAAATTTCCGACTGATAGCATTTACTATTTCCTGAGTCACATAGTATTACAATAATCTTAAACCCTCTTTATGGATTGTCATGTTTATGTAAGTAATGTTAGTGATACAGAGGTACCCTGATATCATTTGAGATATACAGCAGCCAGAAGACATTATTCCAACAGACTAACAAATTTGTGTTTTCACATTCATGCAACAGCTTTCTGTAAACTTTATGGTAATACACTTTTTCTACAATAGAAGGCATTCTTTCCTGGATATCATCCAATATTAATCAAGAAATATTCATCCTAGGAGACATTAACCAATACTGAAATGCAGTTGGTCAAAACTGCTCTGAACTTCAATCAACCTATTTACATTTGCAAAGCTAGTTAACTCTCTCAGCAGACATATTAAATCCATCAATAGATTTACTACCCTTGACTGGATCCTAACCAACTCTCCAAAAAAAAAAAAAAAACTAACACAGGTTTATCCCAAGACACACAACGTGATCACTATATCTTTTGGCAAAGAATCATTAGACAAATATCACCACATTTTATTTAAGTTAAAATGCACAAAACTTTAATTCCCAACATGTTCATCTCCTCACTATCAGAAATTAGTTGGACTCCACTCACACATCTTCCTCTAGACCAAGTAGTGCTCACATTAATACCATCTTCCTTAATGCTTTTAACAGCCTTGCCAAAATTAGAATAAAAAGGATGAAATCAAACCCAGCAACCTGGCTAACACTACAAGCAATGATTTAATACAACAAGGAGACACGGCTTGGAAAATATGACATAAACAAGAATTCATCCTTAATCCAGACTTATAACCAAATCAACAATCTTGCCAAAAATCACATCCTATCTGATAAAATTAATCTACAGGATTCCCAAACTATAAACCCAGGTCCTTCTGGACCTCTGTTAACAAACTTTTTAAAACATGGAAAACTTCCATATGTAATCCACTTCCCAAATCAGAGTAGTTATAAAATTGCATTTTGATTTGGCTCTCATTTTATTAATGCTGTAGCTGCATTCAGACAGCATCATCCACAACTATCCCATCTACTTTCTCAACCTGACATAATAAATCCTCTGTTGTTCTCCTCATAGACTAAGTTGTTGAAAGTTTCCTTGCTAAGCTCAAAGCATCCATTTTATCTCCTGATTGCTTTCCAGTCCAGTACATAACTCTTGCAGCTAAACCTGTCTCCTATCCAATATCCATACTCATTAATTGCTCTATCGTCAAATCCACTGTTCCCACACTATGGAAACAATTTTTCATCCTCTCACTTCACAGAGGTAAGAAGTCTACAGATATGTCAAATTTTGAACTATTTCTATCCTATCACCTCTTTGTAAAATACTAGAAAAGTCCACACACAACCAGGTACTTCATTTCCTAGTATCCATGCTCTCTCACTCACTTAGCATGGATTTCAGCTATACCATTTATAACTACAGCCCTACTATCCTACCTTAACGCTATCTAACAAGAAATGAAGAAAACAAATTTTATCACTTCCATTTTTCTAGCTGTCTTGAAGGCTTTTGATACTGTCTCTCTTCCAAGATAACTTCTTCTCTTTCCACATTAGGCTTTTCACCTTCAACTCTTAACTGGTTTGCCAGCTCACTCTCTAATCATACTTAAGCAGTGAAATGGCTTTACTCCTGTTACTGTTTCTCTACTTGCAAATACAAGTTATTACTTCTGTATATTTTTAATGTATTTGTTCTGCTTCTGTAACATATGTTGTTTGTGCTATTCATATATTCACTGTAATTGTATCTTTGTTAATTTGCTAGAGTTTCTCTGTATTGAAAATGAGTTTTTTCATGGCTCATTTTGACTATACTGGTTAACAAACTTAATAAATAAATAAATGATAAGATATGTCCAAGAAGTAAGTACTTAAGGTAAATTTTCCAAATAAATCTTTCAAATTCCTATATGGATATGGATGGTAAGGATGGAGAGTTCAATACAATGTGGAAAACAAAAGAAGTATTCTGGCAATTCAGTTTGGCAGCTATGTTCTACCCTGGCCTTAGTGATATTATTAACTAAAAAGCATACTAACCCTTGGGTCTCAAAACTGATTGCCTTTTTATTGGTTGTTCTTTAGGCACATGATGCTTTTAAATGAATATTTAAAGCATGAGTAGGGAAATTTAATTTATTTATCATGAAGTAAGTACCCATCATCGAGAATATTTAAAAAAAAACATTATGTTTTATGGTACTAGTACATCATAATGGAAAAGTAATAAATAATTCTGTATCTGCTAGTATTGCTAGTTATGGCAATTGTCATTATTGCAGGTATATGCTAGCTATGATAATTCTCATTTTTTGCAAGAATATAAGGGCCACAAATACTTAGACTGTTTCCCTGTTACAACTACAGCACCTTCTGTGCTACTAATGTGCAAGTCAATGTGAAGACACACTCCCAACCTTAATAAAAACTTTGCTGTCTCTTCTCTTCTTCACTTTAGAGGGAGAGTTTGAATTATTACTTACCCTCTCTGAGGCCTTCACTGATTTGCATTCCACCTGGTTTACACCCCTTGTGCTATCTCCCTCCCTAAGTCCTAAGTCTATATTAGAATCCTGCTGAGCATGGAGCCATCTTTAAGTTACTAGTCTCCCACCAGGACACAAGTGCTCTTTAGCAATTGAATTCTGATTGCTGGTAAGCCATTAGACCTCAGGAATTTGTTTAAAGTGTTCAGATTTGTAAAGTAACACTTATTTTATGCTGCCCATTACTCTTGTCTTGGTGGGCTCTGTCCCGCTCCGTTCGCCCGTGCTAACGCTCGGGCTCTCTCCGCTCCCCTGCCTGCCCCCATTTCCCTCCTGCCCCCAGTATCTCTACATTTATAGTAATCACAGCCACACCCACAGCTGAACCTCACATCACCTCTGCCAATCACAGCTCCTCATGTCAGATCACATTACACCACAGCAACTTGCTCCATCACAACATACTCCCAACCACTCTCATTCCCACTAGGCATTATTTACATCACCCCACACTACTTACCCATCCACATATAGTTCAACCCTATAATTCCTATCCAGACCTCCACCTAAAACCAACCTAAACTTTATAACCATGACTATCACACAACTAAGTTTAGTCTGTCTTCTCATAATTCTTTATAACTCCACAAGTTATCACTCTAGCAATATCCCTAAACTTAGAAGCACAACACTATATTATGCACTCTTATGCACAGACACTGCACATTTTAATAATATCTGCCCACAATTGTTCAAGAACTACATAACAGACCAATTCAGAACTAAACACATATGCTGTCATTCCTACTCCAAAAAACACAATACTTTCTCACACTCATCACCAAACTCCAACATCTGTATCACCATTTTAAAACCAGGCTCACCATAAGTGGGGATATCCACCCCAACCCAGGCCCAAATCCATCCTGTTCAACACAAACTGCTCCAACACAAATGTCAGAACATAACACCCCCACTATCTTCATCCCTGGGCAAATCAACAACAGCAGCAAAACGAACCATCTTTTAATACTAAATATTAATATTAGAAGTATCAAAAATAAAATACCTGAACTCCAGGCCACAATAGCACACTACTCCCCAGACATAGTTGCTTTAACAGAAAC
Source organism: Protopterus annectens (assembly GCF_019279795.1). NCBI lineage: Eukaryota > Metazoa > Chordata > Ceratodontiformes > Protopteridae > Protopterus > Protopterus annectens. The sequence goes on from NC_056741.1 coordinate 359,207,407, forward strand.
CTGGCTAAATATAAACATAGCTAACTCAGACATTCTCCCTACCGGCTACAATATCATTAGACAAGACAAACCACTTCGTAATGGGGGTGGAACTGCCTTACTGTATAAGTCCAACTTAACTGTACGTCAATTACCAAACAGCTACCCCTCCTCCAATAATTGGAACATACTTATTCCACAACTTCAACTTCACCCTAAAAGGTCATCACCACAATTGTGATCTATATTCCACCTACTAGCCTTGACAACTTCTTATACTGGTGTTCTTCCACATACTCACAAGAAACTCTTATTCTGGGGGATTTCAACCTAGATTGGTTCACCTGTATATCAGAACCACCAAGTAATCTAATAAATCTCCATGGCTACCAGCAGCTAGTCCAAATTCCAACTAGATGTGATAAAAAATCTAAAAGGGAATCCATCCTTGACTGGGTCCTAACTAACAACCCCACATTGTACCCCCACACAGGCAGTCTTCCAGACACCTTAAGTGACCACAACATAATATACCTTATACACAGTAGAACAAGCATATGCAAAACCACTATCTATAAATCCACTAGAAACACAAAAAAAATTCTCTCCTGAGGTCCTCAGTACTTTACTCTGTAACTGTGACTGGACCCCCCCTAAAAACCATCCCACTTGACCAGGCTGTAGCATATTTCAACAAAACATTTCCACAACACCTACACACTGTTGCTCCATTGAGCAAAATCAAGGTTAGAACCTCTACAGACCCCTGGCTCAGTAATGAAACCAAACAAATCCTCAAGTCCGGAGACATTGCCTAGCTTTACTATCAAAAAAACAAAGAAAAACAAAGCCTAACTTAGTACCAAGAACCACGCAACTGTGCAAAAAAATGCATTAGGCTGGACAAAAAATCCTACTACACAACATTACAAACTAAATACCAACACAACCCCAAAAATTTGGGAAAAATGTAAACCAACTACTAAAACCCACAAAAAGGCTACCCCAAACCAACCACCTCTGACACTAAAGTTCCCACCAAAACACAATTCAGCTCCCACTTTGTGAAGTTAGTTCTATCCTTAGTATCACAGGACAGTTCCTACCTCATTATCCCCCCCCCAACACAAATAACACTAATACAAGCTTTACCCTCAAAACAGTTTCCACCACTTCAATCAAAAGTATGCTCTCCAAACTAAAAACCTCATCAACAGCAGCCGACCTACTCCCCAGCTATTTCTTGAAACTCACAGCAGATGCTATTGCTATCCCAATTTCCACTCTCATAAACAGATCAATTGTTGAAAACTATGTGCCCAAACTCTGGAAAATATCCTATGTTACACCCATACATAAAGGACCTCCACTGAACTTAATAACTACAGGCCCATTGCTTTACTCTTCCCCCTGGCCAAATTACTAGAAAAATGCATCAATACCCAGGTGCTAAAATATCTCCTAGACAGTAACATCATGTCACCTACTCAGCATGGTTTCAGACCTGCCCATAGTACCACTACAGCCCTCTTCTGCTTCACAGACACAGTACACCATCTCAAAAATGAAGGCCTGCAGGTGTTGACTCTTTTTTTGGCTTATGTCCAAAGTATTTGACACAGTCTCGCACCAAATCCTGCTAAACAAACTAAACTAATATCATCTATCAAATTCCACTCTTCCCTGGTTCCAAAGCTACTTAACTGACGGGTACCAAGCTGTGAAATGGGAAAATACTCTCTCTCCTCAGCTGCCCATAACTATGGAAAAATGGAACTGTCTCCTCACTAGCATACAAAACACATCATCCAAAGCCTCCTTTAAAAACCTCATTAGGCAACATCTCAAGCAAAGTTGGCAGTGCTATGATTGCTCCCCAGGTTAGTGAAAGCAGATAAGGTATACATACTAAACCTAGAGTACTTGATAATAGTTTTCACTCTTACTCACAAACACTGGCTAATCTACAGTGTATATATTGTACCTGTGTACTATGTATGTATTCTACCTATATTCAAAATTTCAGCTGTATACCACAAATCTATTAATTACCTTTATTTTTAAATTAAGATTTTCTTGTTTGTTCTCTCCACTGTAACTGTTGATGTGCTGCATACCACTGTAAAAACATGTCCATTGTAATACACTGATCATGTCTAAATATCCTGATACTGATATCCTGATCATGTATACTGATCATGTCTAAATATCTAAATGTATCTACAATTTCTCTATGTGGAGTTTTTCTCTCCGGGCCTCTGCTGAAAAAGGGCCTTTTCAGCTCAGACACCCCAGGTTAACAAATGTAAAATAAAATAAAAAAATTCTGCAAAACCCAAAAGTGTGACAAAAAAATAGAAATCTAGACAAAACAAGTGAAGCTTGTTTTATTTTTAGTTAGTTATTTATTTATTTTTACTTTGGTTAACTGGGATGGTCTGACTGGACACAGGTCCATTTTCAGTGGAGGCCCAGGGAGAAAAGCTCCACAGTAAGTAAAATTTTAGACAATATGATAAAGTACAGTATACAGCAGAAGACATAACAAGACCTATAAAGGAAAAAATAGTTGCACATGGTTAATAACAGAATAAGTATACAAATTCAATCAGCATTAGGAGAAGACCTAGACTGTAATATATATTACAGCAGATATATTAGGAAGTCAAGTATATAAGTGGAATAATTAGAGGACTTATGTAATACATGGGCAGAGCCACTTATTCTTTAAATGTGTTCTAAATGAGTTTTTAAAGTGAGAAGAGGTAGGGGCAGAAATCAGAGCAGGAGGCAATTATTCCAGGTTCAAGCAATGGAGTGGGAGAACAGTGCTTTTCCTGCAGTATTGTTAGCCCTAGAGATACAGAGGAGGGGTTTGTCGGAAGATCGGAGAGGATGATTTGTATTATAGTGGGTAGAAGTTGGCCTAGTGCAGGATTTTTTTCTGGATGTGTTACCACACTGTAGGCAATAACTAGTTGGTGATAGGTTAGTAGATGAGGAAGTTCCAAGCATTGCAGTTCCCTTAGAGCCTGGCAATGGTGGGTTCTAAAGGTGGAGTTGTTTGCAAACTTGGCGATTTTATTATAACATGATTCGAGTCTGCCAAGGTCAAGTTTTCTAAGCTGGGTAAGAACTGGAGTAGCATACATTAGGGTAGACAAGAGGTGAGTTTGGGCTAGGGTAATCCATGCTTGTTTTGAGAGGGATTTCCTGTGCCTATATAGTGTTCCCATTTTTTATGGACTTTTTTGATAGTTTGTGAAATGTGGATGTTGAAGTGTACATTTTTATCAATTTCAATGCCTAGGAGTTTGGTATGGTCAGAAGGCGAGATAATAGTGCCATTTTTGGAGGAAATAGTGAAGGAGAGGCGGTGGAAATGGTTTTGTTGAAGCTGAAAAGTAGTAATTTGGTTTTATTAGGGTTTAGAATAAGTTGGATCTAAGTGATCCAACTTTCCACAGAGCTAAAGGACTCCTGGGTGAGTCATTGTAGGGTGGGAAGTGATGGAGCTGAACAGATAAGTGTTGAATCATCAGCGTATTGTATAAGTGAAACATGCTGTGTGGTGGTATGGAGATTAGGGTCTATATTATAACAACAAACGATCAAATGATAGAACGTTGTTATATCAAACTCTAAAGATCGAATTCACAAGACATCGAACAACCAGAACAGCGATTTAAAAAAAAAAACACACACATTAAAACATTGCATAAAGTGGAGGGCTTCGCCCCCCCCACCCCCACCCCTAGTTAAATATACCAACTCCAAGATCGCACTGCAGTGCCGAAAATGGCAAAGTGACAGAAGCAGCCAAGCGACTTCTTTCCCAGGGAAAGAATTCGCTTATATACCGCTTCGTCATTTTGCCTTTTCGACATTTCAAGTTCGACCAAGACGCATTCGACAAAATGTGTCTTCGGTCATCTGATAGGAACCTGGTGATTATTGGTAAATATGGAGAAAAGAAGTGGGCCTAATATGGAGCCTTGTGGTACACCTATGGTAGTTGGAAGTAAGGGGGATAGTGCACATTGCAATTGGACAGATTGTTGCCTATTTGACAGATAGCTTTTAAACCAGGCTATAGTGGAAGGGAAAAAGGATAGGGTTGTCAGGGTGTCTAGTAGTAAGGAATGTGAAACCATGTCAAATGCTTTGGAGGGGTCTAGAAATATTGCAGATACAAAGTTATTATTATTTCTATGTTGGTTTATCAGATTGGTGAAAGAGAGCAGAGCGGTGGTTGTGCTATGGTGTTGTCAGAAGCCATGCTGTGTGGGGGAGGAGATGGTGTGAGTTTAGGAATTGTGTTACCTGAGAATGTATACATTTCTCTAGTATTTTAGATAAAGGGGTAGAATGGCAATGGGGCGATAATTTGAGTATTCATAAGAGTTTCTGCCTTTATCTAGTGGAATAATGTATGATACTTTCCATAACTGTGAGACATATGCTTCTTGTATGGAGCAATTGATAAGAATAGAAATAGGGTAGAATAAGGATTCAGCCGCTATTTTTAGGAAGTTGGCTGGTAGATTGTCAGTGGCAAGGGTGGTAGGTTTCAGTTTTAGGAGGTGTTTTTTAAATTGTTGAGGTGGGAATGGGTGAGAGCGTAAAGGATGGGATGTTGTCAGGGCATTTGGTTGGATTATATGTAGGGCTGTTTTTGGATAGTTGGGAGGATAGTGTTAAGATTGATTCTGTGAAGTGGTGATTGATTTAGGAGGCAATGCCCTTGTTGTCATTCATGGAGTTAGGAGTGGGAGTGGTAGTTTTGCCTGGTTTTAGGAGATTGTTAATGGCATGCCAAAACTTTTGGGGATCTTTTGAATGTTTGTTTTGGATATTGAGGAAGGAATTTTGTCTACTGAGTTTAGTTTATCTCTTGGCCTGATTTCTAAGTTGTAGGCAACTTTGTTTGGCTAGGCTAGTATTGTATTTCTTCCAAATTCTCCAAGCCTTATCTCTTGACTTTAGAAGGGCTCTAGTTTCCCTAGTTAGCCATGGCACATAGTTTGGCTTGGCTCTTATTTTCCTAATTGGTGCGAGTCTATCAAGGATATTGATGAGAATATTGTTGAAGTAGTCAATGGCTTGGTCTAGATTTAGGGTTTGTAGTGGTTTCCAGTTACTATGTTTTAGAATACTGTTTAGTTCTTGTATATTTAGTTTACGATCATCTCTGACTTGTCTAAAAACAATGGGTTTGGCTATGTTGGTACGTTTCAGCAGGAGGAAGGTGGGGAGATGGTCACTAAGACAATCAGGAAGGCATCCTGTCTGATAGTTTTGTTTGGGGCAGTTAACTACTGTCCAATCTAGAATAGACTGTTTGTGGGTTTTTGTCGATTCTAGTGGGTTCTTGGATAAGTTGGGTAAAACTGTAAAGATTAATATGGTCATTACACTCTTCAAGCCCCCATACCCTAGATAACTGTATATACTAAAACTGAGGCTGCTTTATCTCAGAGTATGTGAATTATTTGAAGTGCCACAACCTTTGACATATTAGTTATAAGCCAAATTCACTATTACAGTGTCAACATTTTTGTGATCACAATTACACTTCTCAGAATCACAAAAGGGACTTATTTTTATTGGTCATAAAATATAGGATTATGATCTGGTCTCTGATCATTACCAGCTTATTATGTGTTTGAGACAGGGATGCCATGATATTCATATCAAAAGTGAAGCTTCAGAAGTGAATCTTGGCATCCATATGGGCAAGGAGCTTGATTTGCTTCATGTACTACTAATAATATCAAAAATATAGCACTGAGATATGTTTTACTGGCTTTCAATGCATTTAGCTCTGCCAAACAGACAGCAGAAAGAGCTGAAGCACCCCAATGCAGAACTAACAGCTTTAAAAGTTATTAATTCATTCTGCCATACTTTATGTGTATAAGAATGCCAGAATACAGTCCTAACAGCTTTTAAAGCTATTTAACCTTCTGCTGCTGTTCTGTGTTAGCCAGCACTGTCCTCTGTTAGTCATTTGTATGAGACACAATGTTAACAACAGTTAGGGGTGTTCAACAACCTTTTGTTAGGCTCCTCTAAGCACTGTTAGCATATGCTAAGGATGTGGTTATCAAGTTTATCTTTTTTTCCTGATTTCAGAATGTAATCACAGTGTTGCATGCACTAAATGAATATTAGTTACTTTTATAAGGAGCAAATAAATTGCAATTACTATTTCGTGCATATGTTGCAACATGCTGATATTCTGCATTATAAACTGGAAATGAAAAACATAGGATTAAGGATAGGATAGGATAGGATAGCTAAGCATGTGAAAAATACTAATTCAATTAGAAAATGCTCTAGTAAGATTTACTTTATATTCATGAAAATCATTCTTTCTTACTTTAAGGGAGTTTTGATTTAACAAATAAATTTATAAATCTGTCCCTGCTCTGTGGCATGGAAGGATAGAGCCCTGACTATAAACAAAATGATGATGGAGTTTGATTAGTAGCTCAAGTACAAAAAGAGGTGGGTTAAAATGTGGGAGGAACACTGCTTGTTGCCTGCATGCCCAATGGGGTAGAGGAATTTGATGGCTTCCCAGCTGTTGGATGTACATTTCCATTGACTGGCAGAGACTGGTCCTCACAGGTACACCATGGTTATAGGAGGATTATGAGCATGGCTACCTAAGCCAGAATTTTAGTAGCAGATGTCATAGCATGATCAGTACTGTGTAGAGGGTGTTGATAGTCCCTGGGGTGATACATGTGTGTACATTACCACTTGGGTGCAGGGTTTGAGATAAATCCCCTCATAGCTGCCATGTTGATAGTGTTTCAGTCAACTGCTGTCACATAATAATGGAAGAAATGGGCTCCAGTGCCTCTCACCCCTGAGGGAATAAGTGGGCACTAAAGTTTTGCAACAGCTTAATTGTTGACAGACATGGAAACAGAAGAATATTATAAAGAAAAAAATTAAATAAAGTTAGGAAGTGGTGTTTATGATGTCATTAGTTTTTGAAGAAGCAAAATGATAAAATAAATTCAAAACAGGTTTAATTTAACTCATATTAAATGCAAGGTTTGATCCTGTTCTTTTTGGAAAGATCTAACCAACTGCAAAGTTGCAATATAGTTATGTTTTTAGTTTTTTTTTGTATAAACGTAACGTTTGTTTTATTTATTTACTTCAAAATCAATTTGTTTGTATCTTTCGGCTTTTCCCGGTTAGGGGTCACCACAGCGGAACTCCCGTCCGCTAATGATTGGTAGTTGATTTTTACGTGCCAGCCCTGACGCACAACCTTCAACGAAGGTATGCCCATTCATGCATGTCTCCACACAGAAGACGCTCTCGCTGTGAATCGAACCGTTCAGCGTGATGATTAATTGATTTCATTGTAAAATCATTCATATTTATTCCTTTATCCTGAGAAAACACATTTGAAGTGTAGTATGAAGCATGTCTATCTTCATAGTTTTTCTCTCTCATGTTTTCTATATTTATTTATTTATTTATTGATCGGAAAAGTCCACTGGGCCCAATGACCCATTTTCAGTGGAGGCCCAGGAGGAAAAGCTCCATACAATCACAGAAATGTTTACATAACATCAGCTTAAGTTTGAAAGTCAAGAAAGTTTTTTTTTTTTTTTTGCTCAAAATTTTTTTTTATTTTCAATTAAAATAACATTTACATAATATTTTTAAATATGATTTTAAACAACTATATACAATATTTACAATAGCCTGACTTTCAGCTATATACACTGTATGTTATTAAATATAGAATTAACAGATCAGTTATCAGAGATACAGTAATGATTATTGCAGAGTGTCCAACAAAAATATAACTTTCTTCCAAGGATTATTTACCAATGGCTTGGGATAGATTCGTAGTTCTTTGATTTTTATTTCCATCGATGCAGTTGTCTTCAGCAAAGTGTAGAATTCTTCCAAGGTTGAGGGTGTATTTGAATTCTACCTTCTGGTTATGCATTTCCTAGTTATAGCAAGTATTGTCCATAAATACATATTTGTCTTATTCAGGTAGGGACCTTCATTTACATTTAGTATAATCAATGCTTTAGTTAAGTTAAAGGATTCATTAAATAAAGCTTGTAAAAAATGATTGATTCCATTCCAATATGATTTAATTTATTACATCCATAAAAAATATGAATCCAGTCTGCTTTATTTGACTTTTCACACCTCCAGCAAAAACATTTGTAGTAGTGCTGATCTTTTTAATTCTATCTGGTGTTAAAAATGCTCTATGTAAGTATTTCCAGTTAAATATTTTCCAGTACTGTGTGTTAGAGGTGTAATTAACTGATAGTAGGATGTTAGTTGTAATTTCTTCTGTTAACTGTAATGACTGACCTTTTGTTAAGAACTGCCAGTATGATGGTTTGGGAATTGTTTTATATGTTATTAACTCTTTATATAGATTTGAAATGGAATTTTTCTTTTCACAACTATTACATATAAATTCATATAGAAAACTTATTAGATTTGGAATATCCTTAAATGAGGAATTATTAATTAATCTGCATAAATCATGAGTGTACATTAGAATGCTTTGTAGGGTTAACCAGTCCTGTGTTGGAATATTGTAACTAGTTTTTAGCATATATATGTCTAACACATTTAATTTATTTACACATTGAAACCAGCATAAGAATCAATTTTGCTCCCAGTAGATTGTTTCCCTATATAGTTTGTGAGAAAAGTACTTAGTGATGGTAAATGGGGTTAAAAGGTCAAACCAAAGTTTTAGATCTATGTTTGCATTGATAAGTTTCCTAAAGGAATTGATGTAATGATTAATCAGTGATGTTTTAGAAGGTTTTTTTTATATTATATTGTATACTTATGCATAGTATGTACCAGAATTTGTTTGATTTGTCTAATATTAATTTTTTTTGACAGATTAAACTCATTTGTTAATATAGCCATTGTTAATTCTTTCCAGTTGGCAAAATAATTTGGATTTATCCAGTCTATTGTAGTTTTAAGCACAGATGCTTTTATATAAGTTTCTATTTCTGGGAAGTTCAATCCTCCTTGTTTCCAGGTTCTAATGTGATGAGTTAGAGCTACTCTATTAAAGTTTTTACATAATACAAATTGAAGTAGATATACAAAGACAAATATTATGGGAGGTATACAATACAAGAAAATAAACCCAGTGTGTTAAAATTTTAGTAATTATTTTTGTATATTCTCATAAGTAAGAATACTGTTTAATCAATTCTGTTTATTCAACCACAGAAGTAAAGAAATCAAGAGAGATTGGATATGAAAATAAATAGCGTAAATTGCAACTATATTGTTAGTAAAAGTATTTGTAGTGTATAGTGGCCAAAACATTTAAGATGGTTTAATCATATGTCTACAAGAACAGACAAGGTTATTGAGATAGCATTATTTTAGTGCAAATTTAAATGTTTGTAAATAATCTAGTTGGTAGTGGCATGGGAAAAGAGACATTGTCCAGCTCTTTTATTGGGTTTAGTTATAGTTAAGAGTTGTTTGTTAGATGACCTAAGATGCTGAGTAGGGGTGTGTGTTTGTATTAGTTTGGATTATTTAGTAGTTTGTGGGTGAGAGTAAATTGGGAGTAATGTAGGTAATGAGGGAACTCAAACCAGTTTATATTTTTAATGGCCAGGCAATGATGTGTGTGAGTTGGCACGTTGGAGACAAACTTAGCTATTTTATAGTAGCATGAGTGCAGTTTGTTCAGGAGAGATGCATGTAGGTTAGTGAAAATGAACCAACCATAGAGGAGGGAGTGTAGAAGTAGACTATTTTCAACTTGGTAGACTTGTCCAAATAGAGTTTATGCCTATAGAGTTTGCCAAGCTTAAAATGTGTCTTTTTGATTGAGTTGAGTATATGATTCTCAAAGGATAGTTTGTCATCAATTGTGATGCCAAATAGTTTAGCTGTTTTTACAATTTTAATTTCTGTATTGTTTTGAGAGAATATTTTAAAGTCTAGAGTTAGAGGTTTGGTTGTGAAGAGTAAAAGTTTAGATTTTTTTGGATTAAGTAGCAGTTGAGTTTGTTAAGCCAGGATTCAATGGAAGCAAATGGATTTTGTGTTTACTTTAGGAGATCTGAGATGTTGTTAGAGGATGTAATTATTGTCAAATTGTCTGCATATTAAATGAGTGTACTTTGCAGGGATGCTTTATGGAGTTTATTAATAAATATGTTAAAAAACAAGACTAGACCCTTGGGGAACACCTGCGTTGTTGAGTAGGTAATCTGGTTGCTTGCTTTGCCATCTAACAGATTGTTTTCTGTTGTGTAGATAGTTATGGAACCAGGTTAGAGTGTGTGGGGAGCAGTTTACAGTCTCAAGTTGTAAAAGACTTTTTGAGTGTGACACTGTATCAAAAGCTTTTGATAGGTCTAGTAGGATCACTGATGTTAGTAGGCCTGCATCAAGAGCTTTGTATACAGTGTTGGTAAATGACAGTAAAGCTGTTGTGCTGTGTGCTGGCTGAAAAACATGTTGAGTGGGTGCAAGTAGGTTATTGTCTGTAAGATGTTTTAGCAGTTGAGAATGAATACACCTTTCTAGAATTTTGATAGTGGTGAAAGTATGGAGATGGGCCGGTAGTTAAATAGATCACTAGTGTTACCAGCTTTGTGAAGGGGAATAGTAATTGAGTTTTTCCATAGTTGTGGGACATATGATTCAGAGATTGATTGGTTAATGAGAATGCTAATTGAAAGTGCTATAGAATATGCTGCAAGTTTTAGGTATTCAGCTGGGAGGCCATCGGAAGAGGGGGAGCATGGTTTTAGTTTTGAGAGCAGTTTACTTACTAGAGAGGCGGGTACTGGTTGTAATGTAAATAGAGGAGTGGATAGGTTTTTGTTGGAATTGAAATGGATGTGGGGGGAGTGATTAGAGAGTGTATTGTTTATGCTGCCAATTATATTTTTGTTAGTTTGCAGAGAGAAATCATTAACAAGTGTTAGGAAATGATCAATAAAATGAGAATTGAAGGCTTGGGCAATTTCTTGAGGATCTTTTTCCAGGAGATAGAGTTGGGGTTGTGTTGAGTACCAGGATTTAGGAGAGGGGAAAAAGAATTCCAGAACAATTTCGGGATTTTTGTTGGGTAGTGAGTTTAGTGGAGAAATAGCTTTTTTATTATTGATGATTTGCTTTTTGGCATTACCACGGAGTTGTTTATATCTGAGTTCAAATTGTGGGGTTCTGTTTCTATGCCAGTCCTTCCAGGCTTTATCTCTGGAGGTAAGTAACTGTTTAGTTTGTTTAGTTAGCTATGGGGCATGGTTAGGCTTTACTCTTTTGGTATGTGTGGGGGCAAGACTGTCTAGAATATCTAAAAATACTTTATTGAAGTAGTTGACTGCTTTAAACAGCAGGAGAAATTTGGTAGGCAACCAGTTGTGGGTTTTTAAAGTCTCTAAGAATGGTTGTTCATTGAAATGGGTAAGATTCCTAGTTGTTCTTAGACAATGCAGGCTGTCTATTTGAGGTTGGGTTCTATGGGTATAGACAGGAAGATTGTCACTAAAGGTATCGGGTAGGGTTCCTGCCTTGGTGAATTTTTGAGGGTGTAAGACGAGTATCCAGTCTAGGGTTGATTCTGCTTGTTTTTTACCTTACAAGTGAGGTTAGAGATGAGTTAGTAAACCTATGTAAGTTAATACTATTTACTGAGGAGTCAGAGATAAGAGTTTGCCAGTTTATATTTGTGTCGCCGAGAATGATGGTGTTGTTTGATATATTGAGTGTGGTCCAGGATAGTAGATCTTCCAGAGTAGGTATGTTTTGACCTCAGGGAATATAGAATACAGCAATACATAATTGTTTTCTGTTGTTGATGTGAAGGTTAACTAGTAATAATTCCATTTTTCCAAATGTTGGTATAGGTTTATTATATGGTGTAACAGCTAAAGTGTCACGGTAGATTAATGTGACACTTTCACATTTTTTTAGGTAGCCATTCATTTCTATGTATATTATATCCTGGGGAGATTATTTTGTTGTTAGCAATATGTGATTTTAGCCAGGTTTCTGTGAGTGTTACAATATCTGGGGAGTAGTGAGAGAGCCAGGCAGGGAATACTGTGGTTTTGTTACAGATACTACGTAGGTTAATTGTAGTGAAGCAGAGGTTCTTGGCACTAGAAGAAAGGTTTTGGGCAGAATGGTTGTTAGGTCCAAGGTTGGGGTGAATGCCACCACATACAGAGAGGGCCTGGCAGTGACATGTAAATATGGAGGACTGTTGAGTAATGAAGAGAGGCCTATGGTGGGAGTTGCAAATTAATTTTAGTTTGAATTATGATGACAAAGGTTCTAATCTCTGTAAGGTGCCAAGTACGGAAGTTGAATAAAGAGGGTGATATGTCAGAGAAATTATTGGTATTAGTGTGGGGTGCAATAGGTGGTGTGGAAAATGTTGAAGTTAGGGAGTGGAATATAGTAAGTAGGGAGGTGGTGTGGAATAGGAAAAGAAGAATGGAGGTAAGGGAGATTAAGGTAATATAAGGTTTTGATGTATAGTACATGTTAGGAAATGACAGTGGTACTATAGTTAAGGAGAAGAATGAGGAAGCTTCAGGAAAGAAAGATGTTAACAAGGAAGATAATTAGGGAGGAGTGAATGGGAGGATACTAGTGCAGGTGTCTGGGTGTTGATTGGGGGTTAGACAGGAAAGGAAGGAGCTTATGAAAGGAATAAATGTAATCAGTGTGGGGTGGGTGAGAATGGGGGTAGGGCAGGGGAGCAGAGTAAGCCTGAGTGGAGCGAGGGTGAACAGAGCAGGCAAAAACCTTGAGGCAGCTTGCCAGATCCCAGTAGAAATAATCAGTTAACAATGTGTGCCTCAAGACAGTAGAGCAGTTAAGAGTAAGCAGTTCCTAGAGGTAAGAAACTTACGCAGGTAATAGCAACCTAACACATGCTGCTTTATTAGTTCTGTATAGTTTTGTAGCTGTTAGTATTAGCAGTTGCTAAAAAAGAGAAGAATGGAGGGAGAAAGTTCAGGGGAAAGGGTAGGGGAGTCCAACACTATTTGATAGAGTTAGTGAGCGTGCCACTTGTCAAATAAGTACTAAAGTGCTAAACTGCAGAAACTTGCCTAGTACACCAGGAAGATTACTGAAACTAATAGTTTCTCTGCAGCTGAGATGAATTACTGTATTTCTTGCTATGAGAAAGCTGCAAAGGGGTGGGAGATCCAGTTAAGCAGGGTTAGTCAGGTGTGCTCATTGGGAAATTGAGAACAGCAGCTAGTACACCAGGAAGATTACTGAAACTAATAGTTTCCCTACAGGTGAGATGAACTCTTGTATTTCTTGCCATGAGGAAGCTGCAAAGGGGTGGGATATTCAGTTAAGCAGGGTTAGTCGGGTGTGCCCTTTGGAAAATTTAATATTATTTTTTGATATAAACAAGACCTGTAACTCTGAGATTCTGTGGTAGTTCAACATAAAATTAAGAAAATTAAGAACTGATTAAAAATGGAGAAAATTAAAATGTGTCATCTCCCTTCCTTCATTTGGAAAATGAAGTAAATTTAATCTAGAATGGTTAATCAAAGAGTTATAAGGATTTAAATATGAGGAGAACCAGGAAATCAGTACATTGGAATATCCCACATTAATCTGATATACACCTGGTTCAGAGTTAGTATATATAAATAGCCATGATATGGAGAGTGCTGCCTCCATGTGAAGGGATGCAGGATGATGAAGCCTCCCTGTAAAAATTATTTAATGGCAGTACAGTGAGTTTCAAAATGTACTATTTTCTTTTAGAATCAGACATTATTTTTGTATATTTAGGACTCACTTACAGGTCTTGAAATTAAGGTAGGGAGTGAATTTTAAATGGCAGCTGGTAAACTGGACAAGTGCATTTCACAGCATGACATAACTTTCTAAATCCACTGCTGAATATGTTATCTTCAGAAGTCACTTTACAGAGTGCCCTTTATGATATAAAGATAGATAAAACTGACTTAAAATGTGATGTCTATAACTTGCTTCTTTCTTATCTCAGACTATAACATGCATGTAAGCTGTAGTTTAGCTTGGTAAAATATGTAAGAGAAAGCTGCTCTGTGAATTTGCATTTATAAGATGTCCTAACTGTGACAAGAGAATTGTGTTTGTATTTGTTCCTATAGCTAACTTGATCTGCAATATGTGTGCTTCTGTGTCATTAGTGTATGTTATCCTTGTGACCTTGTTCTATGAATATAAAACAGAAGGGAAAATGTATGGCATTTGTATGTGTAACATAAATTATCTTTCTCCAGTTACAGGATGATCCTAATGGTTTGTATATTATTGTTTCATGAAATAGTTTGCATCAGGAAGCCAACTGGCCATATAATGTAACTACAAGATTCTTCAAAGGGATAGCTTACCAAAACTGGGAAAGCAGGCATTAGAGTACATATTTGTTAGTTTGTGAATATAGAAGAACTTGATCCTCTGTGCAGGGCAAAAAACTGATGGAACCCATTCTAATGCCATATTTCATTGGGAACAAATTATAAGCTAAAATACATTATAGTTATAACTAGAGAGTGTAAAGTCAGGCTTCCTGGAAGGCACCGAGATAACCACATATTTGTAAGCTGCTGTCTCCAATTTGCCTTGCATATTTTGGGAACTTAGAATCATTAGGTTCAGTACTGTATTTATTCAGCTATGATTAGTGAGATTTTTCTTTAAATATCCTGTCTATACAACTGAAAGTTATTATTTTCTTTTGTGTGCAGCTATCTTGACCTCTGTATATTTAATTTGCATCACACCTGTCATAACTTTTTATCTTTAAGTAAAGTTTGTAATTATTCACCTGTTAAGATTTTCTGCCTTGTAATTCTTTATCTGTGTAGTATTATCTGAGGTGAGAGTATTTGACATTGTGAGTTGTCAAGTTATGGTATCTACCTCTTGATGGCCAAATCATTCTGCATATTACCATTTTATGTCTATTATTAGTTTTATTTGGCTAAAATTTTATGAGTGGCATGGTAACTGGAATGATCATGCATAGTCTTATGGCAGTGACAATAATATCTTGTTAGAAAAAAGAAAGCTGTGGGGAATCAGGGAATTCTGTCAGCCTTCCCCGGAAAGTGTGTGTGTGTGTGTGTGTGTGTGTGTGTGTGTGTGTGTGTGTGTGTGTGTGTGTGTGTGTGTGTGTGTGTGTGTGTGTGTGCGTGTGTGAGTGCGTGCGTGCGTGTGTGTGTGTGTGTGTGTGTGTGTGTGTGTGTGTGTGTGTGTGCGTGAGTGATGTGTGTGCGTGTGTGTGTCTGTGCGTGTGTGTGTGTTTGCTCAAATTTGTTTGAAAGACAGTTACCATGAATAAGAGATACATGAAGATGTGATTCACAGAGAAAATACTGCAATATGGGCCTGGGGGTTCTAGACCAAAGAAGCAGCTCTATAAGTGGTCAATGTGAGGTCCTAGTCTGGGTATGGATGTTAAAAGCTCATATCCAAGACAGCAGTCCATATTGTCTTTATGCACTTGGGACGAGGTTGTCTTTGTTGAATTGAGTAATGAATCCAATTTCTATGCACTTTTTGGGGAGACCAACCCCTTTTCTCAATCAGACCCATTTAGGGCAGTTGATTGGATCCAGTGACTGTTGCCTCTGTCCTTTCCACACTGGTTGGTAGTTGTGGGATTGAAACCCCTACAGGTTCATAGGTTCATAGGTGTGTACTAGATTAATGGCCCTGGAGCCTTTATAAGCCTAGCCCATAGAATTAACCTGGCATCATGCTGCCCAACGTTAGTTCCCAGTGCCTCTATCAAGTAGAGCCACTGTAGTGAGCCCCTGGGTAAAATTTCTATTTCCCAGCCAATCATCAAGATTTCTCTTGAAGAGGGCAAGTGAGGTACTCTGCTTGACATGTATGGGAATTCTATTCCAGAGCATGGGCAGTCTCTGGGTTATGAACCTGTCCCTCCAGCATGTTCTGTTGATTGTGGTAATGATGTTGAGGTCTCTGGAGCGTGTGGTGCAGAGAGATTGGGATTTCTTTAGCTGTAGCATTTCTAACAATGCTGGATCAGACATGGCTTTGTAAGTCAAGCAGAGATTGCCTCTTAGCAGACAATATGAGACAGAGAATACAGTGCCAGATCAGATGTTACAGATTGGTGGCAGTGGTTCACACATCACTCCTTTCATCAAGACATGAGACAAGTTCAGTTATGCATTAGCAAAGATGAGTTTCTTTTACAAAAGTATCATAAAAGTGTGGGTATTTGAAAAAATGCAGAAATCAGACTTGAAGCTTGTAGAGACATCTGCTGCACCATTGGCCTATTTAAGAGCATGGTACAACAACAGAACTTGTTTAAACAGGCAAAGAAATGAAATTACTAAATCACACGGGCATGTGCATCTGACATACCTAAAAAATAAAAACAATACAAATTAGGTAAATGTTTTATACTGCATATCTCTACTGTAGCTATATTATTGCATAGTTGCCTGCTCTGGCAGCTTGGAACCTGCATGATGTTGTCTGATGCCTGTTGTCTTGCAATTTCTTATAACCCATCTCCAGTCTCAGTAGACATATTTAGTGGATAATTCTGAGGTGTTGCTTATATTGTGTATCTTAAGTTTCTTATAGTTTAAGACAAAACTCATAGGGCAACCCTGAATCTCTGTAAAAGGGAATGTAAAATAAAAGCCAACCAGGGGCATTAGTTCCTGCATTAATAACAACGTTTGCTGATTTAGGACTTTAGCTGCCTTAGGCTGTATATGCATTGTAGAAAATGTACTAAAAATACACAGTTAAGTCCTAAATGGTGTTGTAATAACAATATGGACAATAAGATTCTGCTGTACAGTAAGAAACTGACCTGTGACATGGACTAACTGTAGCTTGCTTGCTTGTTATACTGCACTCCTCTGACATAGACTGCATTTTCCGTACAGCTCACTGTATGATTTGTGTCAGGTACACATGTACATAGAAACATAGATGAAAGAAATTAATCTAGAAAATTACAAGTACACCATTTTCATATTTTCAAAAATAAATAATAGTTTTACACAAACACAGACACGCATGCACACTCATAAGTATGAGCATGAGCAAACACACACACACACACACACACACACACACACACACACACACACACACACACACACACACACACACACACACACACACACACACACAAACACAGACACACACACATATATTAATAGCATTTGTGAATCATTTGGGAATAAAACTATCTTTCTTTCCTAAGGGAAGAACTGCTTCTATGTGAAGGCTTTTTGATTTGGTGAATTGTACTTTGTACTAGCATGTTTAAATTAGTGATTATTTTTCAATGTTAAGAAATACAGTACATGGGACTCCCAATGATATAGAATTAAGGTGTTCTCATTGGAATTACTTGAATTTTACTCTGACTCAGAAGGTTAATACTTCACGTTCAGAGCAAGAAATCTACTACACTTCAACAATTAGATCCTAATTTAGACACATAAATTAATAGGTTGATTAGGTATATGACAGTTTCTAAAGTTATTGTAACAAAATGTCAGTATGAATACAATATTAGGCCTAGTGTTCCCTACCTCATTAATGAAATAAAATGAAAAAATTAAATAAACTTATGGAAAGAGTGCAACAATGAAACATCTGCTTAAATCTCTCTCCTTTTAATACAGGTATCTGGCATATGCCACACCTGCCCATTAAATGTCCGATACATACAATAAAAGACTGCATGTATGTATTTATTTATTTTGTGGAATGTGGGTTTTGTCATCTTTCATTAGCTTTGGAGAAGTTTAACATTCTACTAAACGAAATAATGCCTTTGGTTGTTTAAGGAGTAAAACAGTTGATGACTCCATAATTCTTTGTCTACCTGCCTTACTGTGTTTTTCTCTACCTGCTGCAGTCTATGTTTTGATGTGGCAGTTAAAATAATAGCATAGCTGCAGTAGACATACCAAATCAGTCCTAATACTACCATTTTATCTCTGGTCTCATTGTTTGCAAAATAATTCCCTTAACCACAATGATAAGTATCTTTCTCATGTTTCAGCTCATTTCAGTTTCAGCTCATTTAAAAATATTGCATAGCAAAGCTATTGCTTATACCTTAATATTCAGAATACAATGTCGTAAACTTACCATCAATGTCAAAAATAGCTGCCAGAAGTAAAAGCAATGCAGTTCTGTTCTTAAACATAAACATGTACTTCCTTCTCAAAAGTACAAATGCAGGGCAAACTGTTGTGGGTTAGACAAAAACTTGTTTGGTTTGTAGGACACATGAAGCAAGAACAATACATACCAGTTTACTGACTCTATCCAGTGAAATGTGAAAAATTAATTCTAAATGCAATGACATTGATAGTAACACACACTGATAACAGTAAATGCATGGCAACAGAGACTACGTGACAGGAAACCTGAAACTGAAAATGGATCAATATCTGACCTAAACACATCAATAGACAACAATAAAAAAATGTATCATCAATGATAAGAAAAATTACAAAACTATTAGTAAAATAAAATAAAACAGGTTATCAATATTACTGAAAATCAGTGCATCGTTATTTTCTGTAACTCTGCAACTGCCTTTTAGCAAGCTCCATGAGAGAGTCATTTGGCATAGTACATGTGACATTAACTATGAATATTTGTGGGTAAACTAAGAGTGAAAGTAAACATCCATCCATCCTCAACCCCATTTACCATTTTGCACATGGGATCAGAGTATCACTTCAGCAGTGACAATCATCTCAAGCCAAGTCTTTACACCGCTGTGTGGTTAGTAAACAATTAAGAAAAATGCACTCCATGTTATCACAGTAAGGCATCTGCATTACTAAAATGCAATTTCAGCCAGTGCATGCATTATATTGCAATATTATTCTGACCAGTTATTGAAACATCATCTTCTAAAACACTATGAGACACATACTTGTCATTCCACCTTGTCCTGTCAAATGAGCAGGTAATTCTGATGCTATTTGTTTTGTGATTATGCAAAAGATGCACTAGAGCAGAATCTAAGGAGGCCTTGTATTCCAGGCATAGATCACTCCTCTACAGTCTGTATGAGACTGAGTACAGTGATAGGGCTTTGGTGTGATCCATGTTGTACATGGTGTTTACATACTGTATCCTTTTTGTGAGGAACATCTGTGGATGTTCCAGTTATTGCATGTGCCTGGTCAGTCACACACTGAAGGGGGAATTGTACTCAATGACTGGTCTAATGAGGGCCAAATCCAGTGGAATGATGACTTCCTTAAACGTAGATGCCATACACTTGTTTATAAATTGTGCAACACAGAATGATTTCTACTACTGTAGACACATGATGATAGAAGGCAAGAATACTGCATCTGTGTGTCCCCAAATCCCAGCTATTGGGTCTACTCGTAAAGGTGTGTTATCAGTTTGGTAGTTTCCAGGCATAGCCAACTTCCCAAAGGAAACTATTATGCATTTCTTGGCATTGAAATTTAGGCCATGGATCTGGTGCCAGTTATTTGATTGAGTCAGCCTTCTTGGAGGGCATTATTGTCTTAGAGGGGATTCTATGACTGCTCCTGGTTTACAGTCATCATATAAGACTAGTCAGACTTATGGGTCTGTAGTTACTGGGGTCTGTAGATATCCTGTCCTTGTGTAGAGGAATAACCATTGCAGTTCTCCATTCGCATGACTTGAAGCCGATAAGGAGACTACAGTTAAATAGTGGCTTTAAAGGTCCTGCTAAGTCATGTTTCATGCTACTTAGGCAGCATCCTGGGATATTATCAGAAGCCCATCAATGTGGTATTCTTGGCCTTTGACAGTACATCGATGACCTGCTTCATAGTGATAGTTGGGGGATAAGGTTCAATGGTATGTCCTGAGGGATTCACTTTATAATCCCAAAATCCTGAAATATTGAATTTCAGAATCTTGAGATCATACAGCCAAAACCTTAAAATCCCAAAATCCCAGAAGTGCGAATTTCAAAATCGCAACTCCTACACTAACCATACACCACATACATACACATACACACACCTTACCCCCACACACAAACACACAAACCTACACTACATACAAGCAGGGGGCCAAGCCCCGCTGCACCCACCATGTGGGGGGCTGTGCCCCCCACAACCCCCCTACTTAAATATACTAACTCCAAGGTTGCACTTCATAGACAAACACACGAAAACACCACCATACAAGCTACATTCGCGCACACACATCACAGTAACAAAACACACTGACACACACTAAAGCCCCTAACCAAAACCCTTAAACATAAATACTTACCTGAACCTCCAGCTATCCATTCACACAGCGCAAGACCAGAAGAGCTAATTCAACATCTCCGGATTTCGGGATTTTGAAATTCATGCTTCTGGGGTTTCGAAGTTTTGAGCTTTCATCTTTATAATCTCGGGATTCTGAAATTCGATATTTCAGAATTTCGGGATTATGAAGTTTTCCCATCCTGAGGGGGTGGCTAGGAGAAAGCTTGAGAGAGGGGTAAAATTGGAGCTGAGTTTGTTGGCAAGTAGATTTATTATATCTGATAGCTTAGTGTAGGCTGTTCCATTAACAGCTAGATCTGCATATTGCTGTGTGCTGGCTTTGAAGTTGCAGACACAGCTAAAGAAAGCCATATGGTTTTCCTTGGACTTGGAGGCAATTTTTACCTCAAATTTGGTGTTGGTAGACTTGATTTGCTCTCTGAGTTGCTTGTTTTGATTAATGAGATAGTTTTTATACTGCTGGGTGTTAGACTTCCTAATTATTTGCTATGACTTTTTTTCCTTTAGTTATACTACCCATTGATGGTGGGATTCTACCAGGGCAGATTGCTTTTCCAGTTCATTCTGTGCTTATTCATGTAAGGCACAGCTGTCTCTATGCATCTATTAACATGATTGCACAGGGTCTTGGTGAATGATTTGACACGGGTAGCAGTGTTCTCTGGGTTTGGAGGAAGGCTTGAAATTTTACCAGGTTATTATTTAATAGATGGACCTTTGTCTTAGAATAGTTCCTAAATGTTCTAGTGTTAGCACGGATTCCAGGATTTTATTTGTATTTCAAAGGAAATAGCTTTATGGGTCAACCTTACCAGAGAAGACACTACACTGGGGATGCAATGCTCTCCCCATGTTAGTGAGGGTCAGATCCAGGATATTCATGCCCCTAATGGGTGTACACTATCTGGTCCAGTGTGTTCATATTGACAAAGTCCAGAAATCTCTGGACCTGCAAGTTTGGAGTTGTGTATGATTCCCAGTTTATAGTGAGGGGTAGTTAGTCACCCATGAATATGGTATTTGTTTGAATGATGAGGGTCTCCAGTAAGTTTAAGTATGGGTTATGGGTTATGGGTTTCCTGAGTCATCAAGGGAGGACCTATAGCTTGCAAGACTATAGTATTGGACTTTGTTTATGGTAATTTTGATGTGGAGAAGCTCAAGCATATCATCCTATTTGACCAGCGTTGGTGTATATTTGTTTGTGATTTAAATCGGGACACTTCACATTTAGCCCGAGACTGTGCAGTAGCTGGTGTGAATGTGTGGAAGGGATTGTAGCCCTGCACTACACATTTAAACCATGTCATGGTAATGGCACAAACATTTACATTCTCCAGGGTAAGGAGAGCTTGGAGGGAGTGGAGTTTCTTGTTTAGATTCTTGACATCGAGCAATAACATCTTTAGGTTTTTCTAGGGTTGGTTTTGCTATATCTGAAGGTGTGTCAGTTTGGTATTGCCTAAAAAAAGGCACAGTGGTGAAGAACAATGTTTTAGCCAATATCTGAAAGCCTAGAAGAGACAGGTACTGCCCATCGTTGGCAAAGCAGTCTGGTCTGGTGACCATATCCTCCCATGCTGACAAATATTATATCTCCTCTTTTGAGTGACACCAAAACTAAACCAATCATCTTCTGTTCATGTTTGGCATCCACTAGGAAGGTAGAATTCTGCTCATTGATAGACTCATATTAGCCTGATTATATAGTCCAATATCTCCATTATGTCTCCTATAGTTCAGGGAAATACGTCTCAGGTCATTTATACCCACATGGACTATGACTGAGTCATACTGGTACATGAGAGCCAATGAGCTGATTGCATGAGTGATCTGCCAGATCCTTGCCGCTGACAGGCAAGTGAACAGAGCTTTCTCCTTACTCAGCCTGGTGAGTGGGATATCAGTGTGTCTTACAATGTCTCTTATGACCAAAATATTGGGTTTTGTGGTAGCTTGCCTTATGGGCTTAGAAGCTGAGGCCCCGTGAGATGTGGCTGTTTGTGTTGTGGTAGATGTTATAAAAAATCCATTAAAATTTCCTGACCAGGAATTGAACCCAGGCTGTGGTGGTATGATCAATAAATCCTAACCACTAGACAAGGGATAACCCCCAAAAAAATATTGCCTTGCTTTTGGGTGACTATAGCATTACTCAAACGTATAATCTTCTGATCTGAAGTCAGGCATCGTATCCATTAGGCCACATAGAGGGTCTGCAAAGTTATATTATTATGAGTATACTAAGTTTTATATCACATCAGTGTATATGGCAAAGAGCAGAAGCCAAGTGCATGCCATAATATCCACCATGCCTTGTCAGTCAATCCTGGTTAACAAATGCAAAATAAAATAAAATAAAGCAAATAGATAAATAATAGCAGTTAGTTGGGGCTGATACTGTTATTTGTTGTTTTTTCAGTACAACAAACATCCCTTCATGATGCTAAACCAAGAAGAAGAGAATTACATTACTGCACATCAGCTATTTCTTCAATCCCAGCTCAAGCCTTGGGCTTCAAAATTAAATTTCGTCTCACTGCAGTCTCATTCTTTAATAACTGTGCCTTAAGTAAACTTCCAAAATACAGATGCAAGTCATAAAAAATGTTTCAGCTCATTCAGCAGAGGCAGGGTGATAAAAGGATCATATTTATATTAACACGGTACTACAAAATGTAAATCTTCTCTACCATATATTAGTCACATCCTAAAAGCTTATTGATAGGAATAGAAATACAGAAGCAGAGACACCAATGAAGGGTAAGCACTGGTTCCACTACAAGAAGCTCCTCATTTACTATATAAGAACATAGTCTAAATAACTGGTATAGTAGAATGAATTTGCTACACTTACTAAACATAAACTTTAAGAATGAAGTATTCTTTACACTGCCCTGACTGTATTGTACTGTATTGTATTGAATGTATTACTTGAACCAGCAGGAAAACATTTGGCTCCAAAGTGATCCTGCATATAGCACCCTGGAGCTAATAGACTGCTTGTAATGTCAGTAAACTTGCAGCTGCCCTACGAACACTGATTTTTATCAAAAAAATAAAAATATGTCATTTCATCAGGTGACTGTGATCATGAGCCTTCTGGTGGCTATAATAACTTAGTGCAGTAATTACTTAACAGAAGGTCATTAATACATACTAACTTTGAAAATCCTTGCCTCCTGTGCAGTGCTCAGCTAAACTTTAAATGGTTGGCTAATTGTTCTCTCTATAGACTCAGAAATAAGGTTTTCTGTGAAAATATTAGATTCAGTGTGAACCAAAGTAGTTCAACCTAAAATGTGAAGCTGCACTGTAAACAGATAAGTTTCTTTATTTTATAAGGACATCAACCAATCAAATCATATAATTACAGGGCACACCTTCTGATTGACCCAAATAGAGCAAAATCATTAGTTACCCTATTAGGGCAGCACTTTCTGAAGCTCAACCAATAGGCAGCAAACCTTCAAATACCCTAATCAGGGCAGCATTTTCTGAGATTCAACCAATAAGGCAAGAAGACATCTAAAACTCATTTCCATATCTAAGCCAGACCTATGCTGGCTACACCTTCTGATTTATCCAATAAAATAAAATCACTATTTGCCCTATAAGGGCAGCACTTTCTGGGACTCAACCAATAGGCAGTAAGCCATCTGAGACTAATTTACATATCTAAGCTAGATCTATATTGGCTTTTTTCACTTGTAGTATAGTATCCAGCTAAAATATGAGAAATGTCCTTAAAAAAAATAATATATATATATATATATATATATATATATATATATATATATATATATATAAAATCTGATTACAACTGCAACTACACATAAAACATAAATAAAATTTATGCAAAAAGGCAGCACTCTGAATGCCCAAGCAGCATTTGGTAAGTGCATGCAATGACTTCTTAGTATTCATAGAAAAAAAAAAGAAATAAAAAACAATATATATATATATATATATATATATATATATATATATATATATATATAGATCAATCAGAAGGTCTAGCCAGCATAGGTCTGGCTTAGATATGGAAATGAGTTTTAGATGTCTTGTTGCCTATTGATTGAATCTCAGAAAATGCTGCCATGATTAGGGTAAACAATGACTTTGTCCCATTGGGTCAATCAGAAGGTATGCCAATAAAGGTCTGGCTTAGATATATATGTAAATGGGTCTTTGAAGGTTTGCTGCCTATTGGTTGAGCTTCAGAAAGTGTTGCCCTGATAGGGTAACTAATGATTTTGTTCTGTTGGGTCAATCAGAAGGTGTGCCATGTAGTTATATGGTTTGATTGGTTGATGTTCTTTTAAATAAGAAGAGAGGGCTACAGGAAGTCACGATCTCAAGAAGGCTATATGCCAAAAGCGCTTATCGGGTTTTGCTAGCTCTCACTCCATTTATTGGTTTTTATCTACACATTTTTTTATTTTTCATTAAATATTGGTTTTAACAGTTTCTCAGCTGTGAAGTTACATTTGAGCTTGTTTTTTTATTGTTTGTCGTTTCCTCTGTGTACCTATTGTGGTTCTTAGAGCTCTTACTTAATTTGATTTCTTTCTCTTAAACCACACATGGCTGAGAGTAATCTGGGAATGCCAGAGAAAAGTAGTCCCTTAAAGAAATTGCTAAGTGATTCTGTGAATCCTCTTATGAAATGAAACCTGGACACTGAAAGGATTGAGTCGGTTCCATCCCTCCCAGTTCAAGAAGATTTTACCATGATATTTAAAGAGGTGGAGAATGTGGCATTTCCTTTAAAGAGATTGCAATGGCAGCATTATCACTTGGAAGTTAGCATACATCATAAGGTATTGCCAAGAGGAATGAGGGTTAAATTCCTACCCGGTTATGGGAATAGCTACCCAGACTTGCTGGTCAAGTGGCAGGTCATTCATTTGGAAACCAGCTTCAAATATATGCAACTCTTAACTGAATATTTTAAACCTGAAGAGACTGCTGCAGCTGAGCATATTAAATCTAAACAAACTGAACTTGAACAGATGGAAATGAATGAGACTTGTATAAGGAAGACTGAGACGCTACAAGTGAATTTGAATGCCTATGAGATGAAACTGAAAGACCTAAAAACCAAAAAACTTGCCAGAGACTTTCAAGATTTCAAAGCAGGCAACATCTTTGAATGGCCCAAGGAAGAACATGCTGTGAATGAACATAAGAAATCTTTATACAGAAGAAAACCAAGTACTGGCCAAGGCAACTATCTTGCTCAAAGCAATAAGAACTATTCACTTAATACACTGAGCCATGTGCCTAGTAGAGTTGAAATGGCTAACAACAAAAATGACCAAGTATCCATATGTGAAGTTGTAGAGATACAGATAAATCCCAATGTTTTGCCTTCATCTATTACTCATATTGAACCTTTTGCTAGCATCTCAGGGACCAGACCTAAAGATGGGGCTATGCATGCTCCCCTTGCTTGTCAACTTCCAATTTTTATCAAGCAACATCCACTAAGGAATCAGCGCTCATACAGCTAGGAAAGGAAAAGGAAGAAGCTAATGTTTTAGATCCACCAAATGAGACACTGGTTGTGAACCTTTCTCAAGTTCACCTAAGTGATAAAGAGGTTCATCGATTAAATAAAGGCTTAAGCTTTCCTTCATCAATATGCTCTGATCTAAATGAATTTGTGACTGACATTAGATTATTTGGGAGAAATATTACCCTGAAATCCATATTTGGGATGAATAATAGGACTAACTGTGAATTGTATAAGAAACCAAGTACCTTTGTACCTGTCAATCATCCCAATGTGTAACTCTTTCTTCATTTATGTGAGAATGAGGTTGAGAGTTTCAGAAATGGGACTAATCATAGTGGACATTTCCACAACATCACCTACCAAGAAAGAGAAGTCTTGTTTCATCTAAGGGATAGAGAAGATCTGGTTATCAAACCTGCAGACAAAGATGGTGCTATTGTCATGATGGATTCCTTCTGGTACATAAATCAAATGTTGAATATGCTGTAGGATGAGTACAGATACAGAAAGATTAGTAAGAATGAGTTACAATCGATGATCAGCAAATTTCAAAATAGTCTTTCTGGTAGGTTGATGGAAAGATGTATATCTAAAGAACTTTTTGACTTTTTTGAGGTAATTAAGCCAATCATCGCCGCCATCAGTGGGCGACCTAAAATCCATAAAGATCTCTGTAATCCACCACTAGGACCTATTGTAGCAGGGAGAGGATGGCTGTCTGAACCACTCTCCATATGTGTGGAGGATCAACTCAAGAAGGTTTTACCTAGGACCACCACTGTCCTGAAAGACACAGGCAGTTTTCTCAATGACCTTTATATGAAAATGGAAAACTTGAAAGATGTCACAGACTTCCTTCTTGTCACTATGGATATCAACAGCTTGTTCACTCTGATTCCCAATGACTATGGGATTGAAGCTATTCATGATTTTCTAAATCAAGTAGGATTACAGACAGATTTGATATGTTCCCTTTTAGAGCTAATATTGGAGAACAATGTCTTTGTGTATGGTCAAGACTATTTTTGGCAAATGTGAGGAGTAGCTATGGGCACTCCTTGTGCGAATAGCTACTCCAATATTGTCCTTCCACAATGGAAACAGTCAAAAGTCCTCTCTGATATGAACCCACAGAAAGAGCATCTTTTTATTATGGACGTTTCGTTGATGACATCTTTATTCTCTGGAAAGGAGATGGGGAGTAACTATTGTTGTTCACTGATTAACAACTGTACTGATTTCTTGGAGTTCAAGTTAAATTATTCTAGTTCTGAGATCGACTTTCTAGATGTCCATTTGGACTTGCAATATAAGAAAAGGCTGCATACTAGTCTGCACAGAAAAAATACATGGAAGAACTATTATCTACATCGTAACACTATGCACCCGGGTCACGTATTCAAAAACATCATTGAAAATCAAACTATACATATTTCTAGGCTTTGTACCAAGAATATTGATTCTGAAAAGGATCATAATAGGTTGTGTGGCAGCCTGAAAAGTAGAGGCTATAGATGAAAGGATCTTAGGTACCATTACAGCCATGAAGAAATAAGGAACAAAGGTCAACTCTATTACTCTGACAAAAGACCTATTAATCAGAATATGGCAAGCATTAATGAGCAAGAGAAGGAAAGTACCAATAATAAACAAAAATGTACACTCACTTATAGTACAGACTGTATAAAATATGTGAAGTTATTAAAAGGTTCTGGCCAGTATTGACTGGAGACAGCAAATTAAAAGGCATTGTTAGGGAGCAACCAAGCTTAACCTTTAAGAATAAAAAGAACATCAAGAGATTATTATGAGGAAAGGATGGCCTTAAGTGCATTCATTGTAAAGCCTGTCCAAGTATTGATAGCAGCAATGTCTTTATGCATCCTGTCTCTAAGAAGAGCTATCATTTCAAAGTGCATGCTAACTGTATCAGCCACCATTTAGGTTCATAGGTTCATAGGTAGGTACTAGGCTATCTGCCCGAGGGCATTTATAAGCCTAGCCAGAGGGTATCGGCATTCACTGCCCCATTGATTAATTAAATGATCCTTTGTCAAGCAGAGCCAATGAAGTGATCCCAGGGGTGTATTTTCTGTTACCCATCCACTCGTCAAGGTTTCTCTTGAAGAGTGTTAGTGAGGGGCTCTGCCTGATGTAATTTGGAATTTTGTTCCAAAGCATGGGGAGTCTCTGTGACAGGAATCTATCCCTCCAGCATGTTCTATTTATTGTTGTAGTGAGGTTTAGCTCACTAGAGTGCATGGCTTGCAGTGACATTTGATCTACCTTGCTTCCTGCTGTCTGCGCAGTGCCTTTTATATTGGCAAAACAGACAAGCGACTGAAAGACAGAGTCTTACGACATCTGAGGGATATTAAGAACAAAGACCCGAAGAATGCACTTGCCAACCATATCTCTGAACACTCTTCACACAGGTTTCTATTCAAGGTCATACAATATGTGACTTTAGGAAACAGAGGTGGAGATGTACATAACAACACAGAATTATGTGAAATACACTGGATTACCAACCTGAGGGCTGATCGTGCTCCTGGTCTGAATTCTATGGTTCCTCTCAAACCTGTTCTCATAAACAGGGTATTAATCATGAGGAGATGAAAGTAGATCAGACTGGTTATGGACTGTGTTCATGTTTTATCTACATCAGATTTGTTAATCATACCTTAGAGTTATATTTGTCTGCTGCTATGAAAATTCTTTGCAGTGCTAGTGAATTACACAACAAAATCATGTACTTTTATTATTTTTTAAGAGTCCCTGTTTGCACTTAATAAGCGCTAACTGGGCGAACAGAATATTATATTCTAATGGAATTTATATCTCTGGCTTGTAGCTAAATCCAACTTACATTTCCCATAGAGATATCTCCTGCACACATTAAGAAGTTACTGCTTGCACTAAAAAGTGATGTTTGGGCAATCAAAGCATTGCCTTTTTTGCTTAACTCCCATTTATATGTCATATGTAGGTAAAGCTGAAAATGAATTATGTACTCCCTCCAGGGACATGCCATATATTTTAGCTGGATACTACAAGTGAAATTCTATGTATAGTCATACTTAATTTAATGTTCATCCTTCACAGATATATATATATATATATATATATATATATATATATATATATATATATATATAGATATATATATATTTGTATAGGTTCATAGGTAGGTGCTATCTGCCCTGGGGCATTTATAAGCCTAGCCAGAATGTGTTGGCCTTCGCCTCCCTTTTAGATTAGATTCCTGAGCCTCTGTCTAGCAAGGCCATAGAAGTGATCCCAGGTGTAAATTTACGATTTCTCATCCACTCATCAAGATTTCTTTTGAAGAGGGTCAGTGAGGGTCTCTGCATGGATTGGGATTCTATTCCAGAGTGAGGGAAGCCTCTGGGATATGAATCTATCCCTCCAGCATGTCCTACTTATTGTTGTGCTGAGGTTTAAATCCCTGGAGCGTGTAGCTCTAAGGGATTTGGATTTCTTGAGGTGGAGCATGCCCATTAATTCTGGGTTAGACATGGCCTTGTACGTCAGGCAGAGATCATCTCTGAGTAGGCGGTAAGCAACTGAGTAGAGCTGGAGTTTCTTTAGTCGAGCTGCATAGGGTATCTGTTTGAGGCCCACGATCCTCTTGGTGAGGTACTTTTGGGGTTTCTCTAGCTGTTGCAGGTGTCGGGTAAGGTACATCCCAAACGGGGCATTGTACTCAATTATGGGCCTGATGAGTGATGAGTAGAGGGGTACAATGACCTCTCTTGATCTAGATGTGAACCCTTTCCTGATTAGGTGGGCTATATAGAAGGTTTTTCTAACCACTTTGGCAATGTGATTATCAAAGGAGAGGTTACTATCTACTTGGGTCCCCAGATTCCTAATTACATCTTCCGTACTTAGTGGATTACCACCTATGTGGTAGTTTGTGGGCACATTGTTTTTCCCAAAGGGGATGACTATGCACATTTTGGCATTTAGCTTGAGGCCATGCTTCTGACACCAGGTATCCATCTCCGTAAGACCCTACTGGAGGATGCTTGTGTCAGCCGGAGAGTCGATTATGGCTCCTAGTTTGCAATCATCTGCAAACTTGGTCAGCCACAGTCCTACCATGCTTGCCTGTATCTCAGAGAATTACATACCGAACAAGAGGTTCCCAGGACTGAGCCCTGTGGGACGCCACTTGTAACCGGTTTGGAGTCGGACATGGCACCTGCAACTCTGACCATGTGGGTTCTATCCCTGAGCCAGTTTGCAACCCATCACATGACATAGGGGTTGATATTCAAGCTGATAAGCTTATTTATAATGCCAGAGTGGGGTATTGTGTCGAAGACCTTTGCGAGGTCCAGGTAAGCTGTTGGACTACTTTTCCCTCATCTATGGCTTTGGTAACTGTTTCAAAGAAGACAACTAGGTTTAAGAGGCAAGGTCTCCCTTTAACAAAGCCGAATTGGGTAGGGTCCAGTGTCTGGAGGTTCCCAATGTCTTTGTTTATGAGATCCATGATGATGCGCTCCATAGCTTTGCAGACCAGGCTAGTCAGGCTTATAGGGCAATAGCTCACGGGATCCGCTGTGGTGCCACCTTTGTGGGGCGGAATAACTGTTGCTGTATGCCATTCTTTGGGTACATATCCTATAGTAAGGCTGAGTTTGAACAGTGATTTTATGTGAGGGTTCAGTTCTTTTTGGAGCTCATGTAAGACGCAGCCCAGGACATCATCCAGTCCCATTGATGCTGTGTTTTTTGCTATGAAGAGGGCTGCTTTCACCTGTGTGTCTGTGATGTCTGGGAGACTACATTCTTCTGGGATAGTCACTGGCCCTTTTGGGGGGGAAGGGGGGGTAAAGTTTGCACTGAACCTGTCCGCCAGGATGTTGGCAATGTCAGTGGGTTCAGTGTATTTTTTGCCATTTTGCAATAGCTCAGAGCAGATCTGAGAGTTGTCACCTAGATTCTTGATGTAGCTAAAGAAGGCCTTTTGATGATCTTTAGAGTCTTTGGTGATTTTTCTTTCAAAGCTGGCCTTTGATGATTTTATGAAGGATCGTAGTTTCTTGCAAATACTGATCAGGGATGCCTTCCCTTTTTGGGATTTTGCTCTATCATGTAATAGTTTCCTCCTTCTGTTGTATAGCTTATTTATGGCCAGGGTCCACCAGACTGGACTCCTGTTTTTGGAGGAGTGAGTCTTGGTTTTACTTGGGATGGCTCGATCCATGCATTCCTGTAGGTGCTCATAGAATGCATTTGTAAAGGATTATGCGGTTTGGGCAGCATTTTCCATTAGCTCGTGGGCTTTGAAGCTTTCCACCTCGGTCTTGAGAAGTGTGAAGTTGGCTTTTGAGAAATTATTCACAGTGGTTTCCTTGGCTGGGGGTGGGGTCAGGATGTGGATGTCCAGTGTGATTAGTTTATGGTCTGCTCTTACCAACAACGGGTTTACCTCTGGTATGGAACATTGAGCCCCCATGTTGGTGATGATCAGGTCCAATATGTTGTCCCCTCTTGTGGGAGTGGTGACCAGTTGTTCCATGGCATTTAAGTTTTTAAACTCCAGGAACCATTGGGCAAAGGAGTTGGGACTTGAGTAGTTTTCCCAGTCAATGTTTGGGTAGTTGAAATCACCCACTATCATGGTGTTTGGTGATACCTTCATATTCTCCAATGTTCTCAGGAATGTTGAGTGGGGGTCCTGAGACAAGGTGGGTGATCTGTAGCAAGCTACAAACTTAAAAGCAGTTTTGCCCACTGTTAGTTGCACATGGATGGTCTCCGATGCCTAGTGCAGTGCCACTAACCTGGAGGTGTGGGTATCCTTGATGAAAATGGATACTCCCCCGTCTTTTGTATTTCGGTCCGAGTTCTGGGGCCGAAAAGCATGGTATGAGTTATATCCTGGTAGTGCTGGGGTGCTCTCTGGAACCTTGAATCAGGTTTCTGTAACTGCACAGGTATTGATTTTCTCTATACTGAGGTGTGTCTCGAGTGCATGCATCTTGAGGTTTAGACTTCTGGTGTTGAGTAGCATTACCCTTAGTTTTTTGTTTCTTGTGATGTCTATGGAGGTGGGTTTGTCTTTTGGGCCTTGCCTAAAAAAGGCACTATGGTGGTGGCCAGAGCCTTAGCCAGTATTCGAAAGCCTAAGGGTGACTGGTGCAAGCCGTCCCTAGTGAAGCAATGTGGCTTGTCGAGCATGTCATCCCAGGCTGACAGACACTGGATCCCCTTTAAATGACACCAATAGCTTAGCCAATTGTTAAAATTGATCATTTTGTCTTTATACTGTGGCATCATTCTTGATGAGGGCAAAATGCTACTCAGGGTCAGGGTCATACTGGTCTGGGCTACATGATCAGAGAGCTCCTCTATGTCTCTTTTCATGTAGTCCAGGGAGGTACGTCTCAGGTCATTCACACCAACATGGACAATGACAGAGTCATATTTGTACTTGCTTTGGAGTGACCTGAGTGCTTGTGTTATGTGGAGGATCCTGTCACCCAACAGGCAGCTTACAGTGACCTTCTCCTTGTTCAGTCTGGTGAGCGGGACGTCAGTGTGCCTGACAATAGAGTCTCCAATTCTAGTGTATTTGGTGTGTTATTTAGCCTTAAGGGCTGCGACTGTGTGGCACACTGACTTTGTGAAGTATGTGATACGTGAATATTGTTGTGGGGTAGCAGTTGCTTGGATGTCTGCTTTGAAGGTCTCTGCTGCTTTGGCAAATTTTTATTTAGAGCCTCCGAGTATGTTTTTCTGTGTTTATGTGTCTTGTTTGCTGATACGATTGGTCTATGTGAGACTGGTTGTGTGGTGCGAGTGGTTTCCTTCTCCTCCTGACTGACTGTGCCAGTCTTGGGTTGAGAAAGTATATATATATATATATATTATATATATATATATATATATATATATATATATATATTTATATATATATATATATATATATATATATATATATTTTTTTTTTTTTTCTGTGAATACTAAGAAGCCATTGCATGCACTTACCAAGTGCTACTTGGGCATACAGAGTGTTGCTTTTTTGCATAAATTTTATTTATGTTTTATGTGTAGTTGCAGTTGCAATCAAATTTTATATATATATATATATATATATATATATATATATATATATATTTTTTTTTTTTTTTATATAGGACATATCTCATATTTTAGCTGGACACTATACTACAAGTGAAAAAAAAAAGCTAATATAGATCTGGCTTAGACATGTAAACTAGTCTCATTTGGTTTGCTGCCTATTGGTTGAGTCCCAGAAAGTGCTGCTCTTATAGGGCAAATAGTGATTTTATTTCACTGGATCAATCAGAAGGTGTAGCCAGCATAGGTCTGGCTTAGATATGGAAATGAGTTTTAGATGTCTTGTCGCCTAGTGGTTGAACCTCAGAAAATGCTGCCCTGATATGGTAAATGATGACTTTGTCCCATTGGGTCAATCAGAAGGTATGCCAATATAGGTCTGGCTTAGATAGATAGATAAATGGGTCTTTGAAGGCTTGCTGCCTATTGGTTGAGCTTCAGAAAGTGATGCCCTCATAGGGTGGCTAATGATTTTGTTCTGTTGGGTCAATCAGAAGGTGTGCCCTGTAATTATATGATTTGATTGGTTGATGTTCTTTTAAATAGGAAGAGAGGGCTACAGGAAGTCAGGATCTGAAGAAGGCTATATGCCGAAAGCGCTTATCGGGTTTTGAAAGCTCTAGCTCCATTTATTGGCTTTTATGTACACATTTTTTTATTTTTCATTAAATTTTGATTTTAACAGTTTCTCAGCTGTGTAGGTACACTTGTGTTTGTTTTTTTTATTTTTTGTCTTTTCCTCTGTGTACCTATTGTGGTTCTTAGAGCTCTTGCTTAGTTATTTTATAAGAGTAACTTTGTAAGTCTGATAAGTGGTCGTCAATGGCCAGTATATTTATGCTTATAGCGTACACCTTCATCATTTGTAATGTATTCCTGTCTAAGTTTAGTCATTTCAAAAGCATTTTCAACATAACACAAATTAAGATAGCAAGACATGTGACCTGCAGGTCGTAAACTATGCCCAGTCCTTTCTAACAAATATATTTTTTTCTTTTTTTTTTTTGCCTTATTGATATTGTCACTAAGACTTGGGTTATTTGAAAGTATCAGTAATACATGTCTCATGCCTCTCTTTAAAAGTAAACACCTTCATTTATGTAACTTTCCCACCATGCAGGTCCGCCTGCAGGCCTTGAACAAGTTTTGATGACTTATTTCAGGATATCAACATTTTTTGGTGATGATTTGAATTGAGATCTGCAGAACTGTTTGAATATTTCATAAAAGAACTTACTGACATTCTGTTCTATAGAGACGTAGCCTGTTTTTTCTACTGATGTCTAGTTTTGTGGATCATATTATACCCACTTCCGTTTTACTGCATTTTTAGTCAGCTTACTTAGTTTGTGCCATTTTGAAATAATGGGTGAGATTCCAAAACAATCTATCTATAGCATAGAGCTGTACTATGGGGTGCAGTAGAGCTTAAATACAGAAGATGTCTCCTACTCCTTCCTTTTCAATATAGTGACCTAAGGGAATGCCCAATACACCACTATAATGCCACACAACTACAGTAGTAGACTATCAACTTACCCCTAGCAGTACTCCACACTTCAGCTGTAATTATTCAAATGAGCTCATCACAAGGCTTATTAGCATACTGCGATGCTGTTATGTTACTGTGCACCACAGTCAATGTGTCATTGTATAATGGAAATGTGTCACTGAAAAAATCAGCCAGCCAGTGACAGACAGGTACTGCAAATGTATATGGTGGTGCAGAAGACACCTTACATTGAAGTACCATTTAAGCTACAATCAGAGAACATATCAGAGAAGGGGGGTAACCCAGTGTGTGGGTCACACCTGTATGCTGTTCACCATAAATACATGATATGCAGCCAACTACAGCATAATACAAACTCTAATCTTTTTCACTTTGACCTGCTCAGCACTCCAATATACTGCAGTGAGTTGCATCACGTAATAAGTCATGAACACTCAATACCTTACTGTACCATGTTATGGAACACTGTTCACATTTCTGTCAACTGCAATTCTGCAGCACATTTCTACTGCAAAGTATAACAGGTATAGGAGACATGCCTTACACCACAATGCATTTGCTATTTATGAAGCCCAGACTATGACACTAACATCCTTTCTGTATTTTATTGCAAGATGCATTTACTATATATGAAACTAAAACTATGATGCTAACACCCATTATGTATTGTTGTAGTTAAAAATTTCTCTGCCACAACTGATTCCCTTATCCTTGGCTTATGTTTCCCAGATGAACTGCTTCATATTTACTTAATTTCATTGCAGACATTTAGACTTCTGACTCTATTTGCATTGCTCCATTATTAAGTATTATTTTTTTCTGAGATGATTCAATTTTCTATCACCTCTCCCACACACTAGTTAACTAGTATATCATCAAGTCTACCAGCATATGCCCCACCCTTAGCACAGCACAGAAAATGGACATACTTTTGACTGGGGAGGGGGTTAATTTTTCAGACATTAATTGGCAGCCATTTTATCACAGAGTAAGCTACACCATATAGTTCCCTCTTTCTCTAATCTCTAAGCTACCCCAAAAGTTTGGGATTCCTTCCCCTCACATGTAAAATTCATTCCTTCCCATCTACAATTCATCCTGTCGAAGGCCGACAATATCGAAGCTGATATTGTCAGCACAAAAATGTCGAAAGCGAAAGTCACTGCACATGTAAACGGAAATCTCTGTAAGGGGACATTTCCATTTACTGCAATGTAGTGCAATCTCGGAGTTGGTATATTTAAGTAGCGGGGGGTATGAGGGGTGCAGGGAGGCTTGCCCCCCTGCATAGAGCAATTTTTGTTGTGTTTGGGTGTTTTTCTTTTTGTGTGTGTTCGATGTTTGGGGGTTTCGACATTTTCGTGTTGATTATTACGCTGTTGACAGTTTGAGTTTTCGACAGCGTAATATAAACGCATATACATATATATATATTTGGGGTCTATATTAGATCACCAAAAGCTTAAAAAAGTGAACGGTGATTGATCGAACTTATGTAAGCGAAAGCTTAAAATATCGAAGCAAGTGAAACCCAAATTTTTTCCTAGGGAAATAATTCGGTTGTCTGTTTCTGTTGCTTTGGTATTTTCAGTGCTGTGGTGGAAAGTTACGGGTCGGGTTCAGGTAATTGTGCGATTGTGTGGATGTGAGTGTTAGGATGGGTTAGGTGAGTTAGGGTTAGGGCGGGGGTTAGGTATGCGTGCGATTGTGTGGACGTGAGGGTTAGGGCGGGTTAGGGTTAGGGACCAGGTGAGGTGAGTGTGCGATAGTGACGGACCTTAGGGTTAGGGTTTTGGTTAAGGTAAGTGGATAGTTAATGGTGTGTGTATAGTTTAGTGTAGGGTTAGGTGTCAGAGTTTAGGTGTATGTGTGTGGATTGCTGTTTGTTTGGTGTGCTAGTGTTGTGTGTATGTGTTTTGGAACAGCGATTTTTTTCCCTAGGAAAAAAGAATCTCTGTTTTGACTATTCGAGATTGTAAGCTTTCGCTTACATAGGGTCGATTAATCACCGTTGGCTTTTTTAAGCATTCGGAGATCTAATATAGAACCATATATATATATATATATATATATATATATATATATATATATATATATATATATATATATATACACACACACACACGTGTGTGTGTGTGTGTGTGTGTGTGTGTGTGTGTGTGTGTGTGTGTGTGTGTGAAAGTGTGTGTGTGAAAGTGTGTGTGAAAGTGTTGTGAGGGTACAGGCACCCCACCCCTGAAAAACATGTTTGATTTTTCCTTTTCTGTTTTTTATGTTTCAGAATGTCGATCATATGATATTCGACATTCTGAAACTTTGATAATATGAAATAGATCCTAACAGAAAAAACAGGTAACCTGTCTGCAAAATGGTTTTGGAAATATTTAAAACTTAGTACTGTAATTAAGGGGGCAAAGGCTTAGTTCTTAAAAGAAGGAAGAGGAAGAAGTAAAAGAGAATAGGTGTCATCACTGTCTGTAGGAACATTAGTGGCTTGGTGGCATGTTTTTGCAATGGCTGAAAACAAAATTACCAATGAAAAGAATATCATAGATATACTGCAACCTGATCTAGGCAATGCCCTATTCCATTAACAAGACAGACACATTATTGAGCAGACTGAAGATGGGCCAAAGGTTGAAAATAGGTCAGAGGTGACCTAAGTTAGGTTTTGCTTGGTTCAAAACCTAGCATTAGAGGCATTACACCCCAAGTAAGCAACATAAACTCTGGCACTGTCCACTATCTTCAAATAATTATCTGATATAGCACTGAAGTGCCCCTTTTGAAGATTTTGGTGAGAAAAAATAAGAAGCCTCACTATAAAAATACTCCATAAAAGTGTGTCACCTGTTCTTTGGGGCTGAGATATAAGCTTGTAGCTCCTCTGGTTAGATGTTATCTATCCATCCACAACCCCCTTTTCCCCTTTTTGCACATGGGATCAGGGTGTCACTTCAGCAGCAACCATCATCTAGAGCCAAAGCTCACACTGCTCAGTGTTATATTTGTGAACAATAATGGAGCAGTAGTGTAAGAGCAACTCTTTTGCAAGTTTTGATAGTATGGATCGCAGAGAATACCAATTCTATGGACTCCGCATCCCCTCTGCATAAAGCAGAGCACCCCTTGTACTCTATTCACACAAAACTTGGTTAAATTGATGGATAAGCACAGATCCACCCTGATTTAGCACCAGCGGCCCTCATGGAGAGGTGTCACATGTAAATATCCAACATATTCTTGTGCGTCCCATCTTCGGAGATTTATATTGCAAAATATAAGGGTTACTAATTGCTATGGGAATGTAGGGCTAGACTTTTTAAGATCCTCACAGATCAATAACCTAGTAATCACCTATGAACCTATAATGATATAACCACATTTTGAAATTAAAAGAAACAATGCTTGACCTGCTTGCATAGATTAAAGAATGTTAGTATCCGAAATTTGAAGAGGGCCAAACCAAACATGATAAGTAGCTAAAGTTACTCTCAACTGACACAAGAAACTTATTCTGACTGAAGTATATTGATTACAAATACTGTAAGTGATGTATTATTTTCTTTTTATGAAGACATTGATATTTTTGTTTGCTTTGATTTTCTCTTTGTATGTCTTTTCTTTAGCTAAATGGGCAAAAGTTTAAAAACTTAACAGAAGGCAAGTTGTCAAGTCCAGTCAGAAGTAATGTTCAGGATAAAGTGGTTGATCGTACACTTTTCAAAGAAATAAGAACTGTAGAAAGATGAATTAAAAAAACTAAGAGTAGGCAATGCAATACTGTTGCTAACCTTCTTAAATTAGAGATGACTCAGTGATGCCTTCAATTAATCCTTATCATCCCAATGAAGAAGGAATGTGTCAGAATACTACAAGAGTGCTTGTTTGACGTCATTGAAAAGGAATGGTAGCAAAGTATACCTGGAAACTGCTTACTGTCATGTTTGAACAAAGTGATATAAAATGATGAACTTGGTCAGAAGAAAAGAATTTTGAATACCTGGAGGCTAGAAACAAAAAGGACCAAAAGTGAAATAGTCACACTAGAAAGATCATGTCACACATATCTAATACATTTTTTGCTCAAACAGGATAATGTCAGGGTTGTAGTTTCAGACAGGTATTTCTCATTCATTTATATATATTCTGATTAACTACTTAGTCTATTTGGGAACCTGCACTGGCCAGATGTTGTGTCAGCCTAATATAAGATGCAGAGAACCCCCCCCTACACACACACACACACACACACACACACACACACACACACACACACACACACACACACACACACGCACACAAACATGCACACAAACACATAGCTAGTCTCACGCACGCACACACACACACACACACACAAACACACACACACACACACACACACACACACACACACCTAGTCATGTCTCATACACATACACACACACACACACACACACACACACACACACACACACACACACACACATACCTAGTCATGTCTCACACACACACACACACACACACACACACACACACACACACACACACACACACACACACACACACACCTAGTCATGTCTCACACACACACACACACATGCCTAGTCATGTCACACACACACACACACACACACACACACACACACACACACCTAGTCATGTCACACACACACACACACACACACACACACACACACACACACACCTAGTCATGTCTCTCACACACACACACACACACCCACACACACATGCACACACACACACACACGCACACACACACACACACACACACACACACACACACATACACACACACAATCTATGAATTATCTGGAGGACAAACAATTCACCTACTACATATCATTGGGATGTGGGTGTCAATAACAATGCATGGAGAAAGTGCATGCTGACAGTGAGACGATCTTTAGGCTCTGCAGAGAATGCACACCAGCTGTGGAATGATTAAATGCTATTATGAAGGGTCAGTGAATATAATGACTGCGTAACAGATCCTAGAGTAAAAGCACTGTTTTTTTTTCATAATTACGCATTTTTTATTTATTTTCCTATTTCTTGATTTTACTTTACCAATGTGTAGAATTTGGTATAATATTACAAAGGATGACTGACATAATAGCTTTGAAACAGAACCCAGGAGCAAAGTATTGTGTATTTCCTAATTACAAACTTTTGTTCCTTTTCATGATTGATAATCTTTGACACAGATTTGCTGTAAATGCCCTCACAACCTTCCTCATATAAAAAGTGAAAAAGTATAATGCTGATCAGACCTGTAGCCATCAAACAGTAGGTTGTGATGCCGGATGGCCTGTATGCCCTACTATTTGTTCTCTGACCCAATGATATGGTATTTGCAATGGTGTCTTGTAGGAACATACTACCATAGTTGCTCAGCCCCAAGACATCAAGCCACATCTATTGCACTCTTGCACCTCCCAAGAAGATGTTCACAATCCTGTGATACAGGTCTCTCACCTTTCCACCAGAAAATAACAAGACTCATTGGTACTTGGTGCTTTTGCACCTCAGCTGGCCCTCCTTTTACCTAGGATTACAATTAGTCACAGGTCAGTGGGTAAAAGCACTGATAAAATATACTTGGGAGACAAGACGTAAATGAAAAAAGGAAATGGAACCCAATGTGTGGGTTAATGTTGGGGTTTAGCAGTGGGACCTACTGGATCTAGTCCTTTGTATTGCACTCATAACTGATAATCCAGAATTTACAAAAGAAAAAAACATGTACTTTCATAGGTGACACCAAGATACTCAGCAGGACTGATACTCAAGTTGGGCAAAAATTATGAAAACAAGCTTCATAAAGCTGAATAAATGTCAGAAGTATGGCAGCTTAAAGAAGTTTGAAATAATGCATATTTGAAATGCAAAATAAAGACAGTGGTATATAACAATAAAGTAAGAAGCAGCAATAAAAAAATAGAAACGAGATGGGAGTTGTTTGTACTGCATGAGACAAAAGTAATCAGTAATTGCAATGCAGAAGTAAAGGTGTGGGACATCTCCAGGAAGTTATTAATTTACAAGAGTTCGGCGAGAGAATGGCAATCTCTTTTACAGGTTTCACCTTGAAGTCAATTTATACTTGGCA
The DNA here is from genome assembly GCF_019279795.1 of Protopterus annectens. Lineage (NCBI taxonomy): Eukaryota > Metazoa > Chordata > Ceratodontiformes > Protopteridae > Protopterus > Protopterus annectens. The sequence goes on from NC_056741.1 coordinate 359,247,993, forward strand.
GAGAATGTTCAGTGCAACACAGTGGCAACGTTGGTACTATTGTCATCTTACAGCAAAAGGGTCTCTGGTTCAGTTCTCAGCTAGCGTACCTTCTGTGTAGAGTATGCATGTCCTCCCTCTGTTCACCCAGGCTTTCTCAAAGTGCTCCACTTTCCTCTCACATTTAAATGACATGTACTAGTGGCCATAGTTGTGGGCATGCATTTGTGTATAATCCAGGGGCGGCTCGTGGTATCGGACTGCCAGACTGCAGCCCTCCCACCTTAAAAAAAGAAAAATCTGTAAAACTAAAAAACAAACAGAAAAAAAAATTCTAGACTGCAGTCTGGATAGAGAAACACAGGTTCCCAGCAGCTATACTGGTGGCTAGAGAGAACAAATGGTGGCGGATAGAGACTCAGGCTTGAACCCTGTACTTTGGATGCAGGTGGCAAGGACCTGAATTCCCTATCCACTACCATTTCTAAAAAAAACTTGCAGAGTTTTGCCTCATATTTGTTCTGTTCCTCATAAAATTTGTGTTTTTGTATCTACATTTTTCCTTGCAAAGTCTGTAGTGTAGTGGTGCACTGGTAGCATTGTTGCCTAACAGCTGCAGGTTCTCTGGTTTGATTCTTGGCTGTGTGCCTTCTGTGTGGTGTCTCCATGTTCTCTTTACTTGCAAAGATGTGATTGGCATTTTTCTCTACTCTGCTGAAAATTGTCTTTTGTTCCAAGTCAGACTAGTTTCCTGGTTAAAAGTTTAAAAAATAGGCATTTGAATTTCAGACTTTATATTCTTCAGAAAGTACATGGTAACACAAAATTGTTTTAGCAGTTGTCTAAGTTTATAACATGGATATTTGAAATGTGTCCCTATTTTTGGGACTGTATTTCCCCATTATTGGCTTTGTCCAGGTATTTGTGCTAAGGTTGAGAGTTATCTATGGTGAGAACTGTATTCATTGAATGTTTGGGGGTTGTATTCCCTCCCCATTACTGGCTTTGTCCACATGTTTTTTGCTAAGAGGTTGAGAGCTATAGTGAGAACTGAATTCACTGAATGTTTGGGGGCTGTATTCCCCCCATTATTGGCTTTGTTCAGGTGTTTTGTGCCAAGAGGTTGACAGCTATGCTGAGAACTGAATTCACTAAATGGTAGCCATTTAAGTTTATCTTCCTCTCTTTTACAAAACAGCTGATTTGGCATAGTGGTATGTTTCTCTGACTGTTTTGCACAGGGTCCCCTGGGTTAAAGACGTGGCAGTGAAATGTATGGTGGTAACACAGCATTTTATTCTAGCAACTTTCCAACATTATACAAGCAATGTTTAAAATGTGTCCCTGGTTGTCCATCCCCCACCAAATAAATTTCGGCTTTTTCCAGATTTCATGTGCTGCAAAGTTCAGAGATACAACTGCGTGTCAAGTAGATTTTACAAGGTGCTGAGAGCTGCAGGGGAACAAAACTTTAGTGCAGCTTATTCTGAGTCTGCTTGCATTAATAGCACAACAGGTAGTGTACTTGCTTTTGATGCAGAAGGCTGTGGGTTCTACTCCCACAGTAGAGAGATGCATTGCTGATACTGTACTGTGTTGTAAAGTGGGTGGATGCTGCAGTCTTTTCGGCAAAGATTCCTAGAGTAGTAACTATGAACCTGTTATCTGTTTGCCATAGAGTCCCTATTGCGATATTACTAGCTTATTTTTATTTTTTTTTAATGCATGCAACATAGGCAATTTATTCCTCAAGGGCAAGAGGCACTTTATTTGTAGATGAATAAACAGTGACATATAAAGTTATTTGCTAGCAGCAACCTCTTCATTGTTACAGATTTCTTTAATGTGGAATTATTTAGATGACTTTTACTACTTCAGAGATTGTGCATATTTACTGATACTGGTGGACTGTAGAAGGTTGAGTAGACTTTTATGATGGAAATGTTCTGAATTGGGTAGTTTTGTCATTGGTGCATGCATTTTGTTTCATTGTTTACTGGAAAAATGTTCAAAACAATAAATTTAAAATGCCGTCTAACAACTGTACTGTATTGTACAAGGAATATAATTTAGTAGAATCAGGAAGGTGTATCAAAGAGCACATGTATGTTTCATGTGCAAGGGGCCTATGATTTGAAAACAGCCCAAAGTTAATCTTTATCTGCCACTAGCAAAATGTATTTTCTTTGAATGTGGGTTTCAATGCTGTTTCATTGAATGTGCGTTTCAAGGGCAGAGAAGTTTTTAATGCTAAGCCTGTTTTCATTGTGAGACTGTGTTGCTTTGTTTAGCAGATATCTTAGTGTTTGTGCTGTAAAATGCAAAATAAAACTTTCAAATGAAATCCAGATCATCATAGAAGTAAAGCAGTATGCACATTAGTGTTTATGGTAAATGGAGTGATATAGCCAAGTAATGGATCATTGGAATGGCTGCAGGGGGGAGGGCTCCATTCGACCATGATTTTGTGAGGGGGAAGGGCAGCAAACTCAAAGACAGCCCCAACTGAACTATACCTTCCAACTGTCCAGATTTTCACAGAATGAATAGATTTTTGCTTCTTATTTTTGGTTTGTTCCTCATAATATTTGTGGTTTTCTGGAAAATCATTTAGGAATTAAGTCACTAATGACACTGAGTTTCAGACTTCATAACCTTCAGAAAAATGCATGCTGAAGTAAGACATGTTCTAGCAACTGTCTCAGTTTATACAAGAGCAATTTTTAGTACTGTTTATGTTCCCCCAATATATTTGGCCTTGTCCAGATTTATTGCATTAACAGGTTGAGAGGTACATACAAATAAATTGCTTTATAGAATTAGGCATAGCCAAACCTCTCAACTGTCCCCGAATTTGGCTCAAAATGTTGCTCTTCCCCTAATAATACCTCCGCAAAGTAGCAATTTTGGAAGAAAACATGGAGGGTTTACAATTTAGAAATAACTGTAATAATCAGAGTTATAGATTACTTTTATTTCAGAAATGCATGTAGATTCTTTTATTTTGTCAGCTGCTCAAGTTAGCAGTACTATTATTAAAAAATGTCCCTTCTTTGACAGGTTCCCAGCTGTATTGTGTGGCTATTTTATATTTTTGCATCACATTTTTGGTCCATTTTTCATAAAATTGTGTTTTTGGCAAATTAGTGGTAAATCATTAAAGACTGAAGTTAGAAAATAATGACAGACATTTGAATTTCAGATTTCATATCCTTCAGAAAACTCGTACTAATACAACACCTACTATTCTGTTATCTTTCTAAGTTTATAAGAGCAATATTTAAAAATTGTCCTTATTTTTGGGCCTTTGTCCCACTTCTATGTATGGCTTTGCTCTGATGGTGAGGTATGACAGCCAGAGACATTTCAAATTGTGACATACTTGTTGCACCCTACTCCCCCATGTAGTGACTCTGGATGTGTCCAAGCAAGGCAAGGAGCAGTTGTGCAGGGTATCCCCCCATGCAGTGTAAATGTGCAGGGTATCCCCCATCCAAGGTAGATACAAGTACTACAGTGGCTTTTCATCTATTCTTGATTTTGCAGAATGGTCTGGTTTCTGTCATATTTTTGTACAGTTGATTTATGCTTATTACTCAAAGTGCCTGTTGCTCTGTGTTTTAAGTAGCAATGTTTTAATGACCATCAGGTAAGCTTGTCTGAGATCATAACATGTAAGTAAGCTTTAATAAGCATACTGTTAAAGAATTGCCAACATTGAAGCCTTTCTGTTGTTGCCATGCAGAGAATACTTACATAACTAGATAACATATAAGCCTTGGGTATTGAAATGCATATGACAGTATTTGTAATAAAGGACAGGATTACATTATTTTAAGAAGCTCATTACACTTGTTGGAGACTTCCAGTGATCTCTGAGGGCTTTACCCGTAAACTAAACAGAATGCCATTCATGTGTGGTCCATAACCTGTACAGTAATCCCTTAAGCAATGTATCTTGAGCTTGTTTCTTGTTTGATTTTCATTTTTTACTTTGATCATGTTTTCCCCATGAAACAAGTAGATAGTTGTCAGGCAGCAGGTCTTTTTTGGATAAACATTTTTACAAGTGGGGAATCACAGAGATTGCTACTTTCAGCATGTTACTTGGTACTTTAATAAAGTTGAATATAAATTATAATGCAGTGCAAGGAGAAGCGGTTTGAGCTGAGTGCTGCATGTTTTTCTTATACTTGATTTTGACTGGCATTCCAGTAATGTATTTAAAAAGTAATTTATTTTTTCATGCCTCACAACCTTTGTTTCCATCTAGATATTAAGTAAGCTGTCAAGCAGCCAATGCATTGAAATATTTTTATTCTTTTACACTTCATTTGTCTTGATTGGACTCTCATAATGAGGGTTTGGCACCCAGGGTAGCTTATTTAATTAATGTTTAGTTTTTGTGGTTTTGAGCATAGCTCCTCCCCTTTCTAGTTGTCCGCACCCTTTCCCATTGACCCCACCCATTCGGCTATCTTCTGCAGCCCCCCCCTTTGATTTGAAGTCATCAGCCGCCACTGGTGTAATCCGGGCACAGGGCTAACAACCTGTCCCATAAAAAAGGCCAGAATTTGTTACAGAAGCAGCAACACTCAACATTGTCTATGTTGTTGTCCCTATGTACTTGTCAATGGCATAACAGACAGAAGAGACAGAGAGCATGTTCAGAGGAGGTCAACAAATATATCAAAGAGACATGAAGTTAAAATAAATCAACTTGTGTATTCCTGAGGTAAAGGTGGCAGTACAAACACTGCAGGTACATTACAGGAATCAGATGAGTCCAGCCATACACAATTTCACAGAAAGGAAGCTAGACAAGAAGAAAAGGATGTACTCTGAAAAGAAATGATGGAGGTACATGAAAAATCTGGTCATTTCTTTCACAGAGAGGATGGCAGATGCATAGAGTGGCCTTACTGAGATGGTTGTGGACTCAAATGCAATAAGGGAATCAAATACATTTTATGAGCACATATCAAATCTTCTGAGATAAAGACAAATTTTTAAATACTAAATGCTTGATATTATTCTAAATTTATGTTGTTTAAGCACTCAGCATCTCCTTCTCCTTCATTCTATAGATGTACATCTCACACTATCAGCAAATGTTTCTCACATTCAGTCTATACTTTTTACCTTATTCACAAAAGTCATCACTTCTGTTACTCCCATCTTATGGCAACTCTAATTTGGCAACTCATTTTCTGTACTTTCACTAATACAAGTTCATGTATAGTTTCATAGGTTCATAGGTAGGTACTAGGCTATCGGCCCTGGGGCCTATACAAGCCCAGCCAAAAAGGTACCCTGGCTTTTGCCACCCAAGAAAATTATTTTCCTGTGCCATTGTCGAGCAGAGCCACAGAGGTGATCCCTGGGGTGAATTTCCTATTTCCCATCCAATCATCAAGATTTTTCTTGAAGAGTGCTAATGAGGGGCTTTGTTTGATATAGATAGGTAGTTTATTCCAGAGTATGGGAAGTCTCTGGGACAAGAATCTATCCCTCCGGCATGTTCTGTTTATCATGGTGACAAGGTTTAGGTCCCTAGAGCATGTAGCTCGGAGGGATTGGGATTTCTTTAAGTGGAGCATGTCCAACAGCTCTGGGTTTGACATAGCTTTGTATGTTAGGCTGAGATCACCTCTGAGTAGGCGATATGCGATGGAGTACAGCTGGAGTTTTTTGAGACGGTCTACATAGGGCATCTGTTTGAGGCCGGTAATCCTTTTTGTGAGGTATTTCTGCGGCCTTTGAATCACGTAATCTGAAATTCTCCCATCCCCCATTCTTTATCATCATAATACAAACCCATTACCCCTATAACTCTTTCTAATAACTTTTGGAGAAATGCAGCCCAGCAGTGGTCCCCATTCTCTTCACATATCTCTACTCAACAATGATATTAACATTGAATGCTCAGTTGTTCCCTAAACAGCTGTCAGTGAAACCCTTCCAAGATTTTCTGCTGCTCTAGGAGCAACTCAGTTGCACACTGAGCAGTATTGCCTTATTGATCATCCTTAGCCTTCAAAAAGTATAGGTCCCTCGGTACTACAAGCAGAGTCCTGTCAAATTAACCCATTCCTTTCTCTAATAAAAAATAATACAGTAAGAGCCTACTATCATGGATGGGCAGTGTCCCATCATCTCTCTGGCCAACCTGATAGACATAAGCATCCTGAGGCAATGTAGCAACTGTCTTATGTATACTGACAACCACTTACTCCTAAAACAAACAAATACTTTATGTGAGAGATGTAGTTGCACTATGAAATTGGAGGAAAGACTCTCACAGAAGATCAAACTGAATGCCAAACAGGTGGTCTGCACACACAGACACACACACACACACACACACACACACACACACACACACACACACACACACACACACACACACTTCACACACTAAATAAGGACACAACACATAAAACCACACATGTGGAGGTACTCACTAGTAACTTACCAAAAGATCAGAGGCCTCCCAAACAGAAACCACTTATACACATAAAAATCCAAAAACAACTGCAGCACTTAATCACATACACACCAGTGTCTCAACAAATAAGCCCACCAGGCGTAACACCAGAAAGCCTAATGCAGTGGTCATAGGTGACTCCATTATGAGACACACGGATGTTCCCCTCACTAACTTGGATAAAGAGCAGGTTACGGTTATCTGCCTGTCAGGTGCTAGGATCCGTCAAGTCACTCAAGCACATGTCACTCAACCTCCGTCATAGTCCATGTGGGGACATAATGAATTGAGACATACCTCACTGGACTATATGAAGAGAAACATGACTAACCTTTCAGATTATGTTTCACAGACAGGTATACTGTAGGCCTAGCCTTAAGCAGCATTCTACCTCCTCCAAGGAGGATGCCACAATGCAAACAAAAAATGGTTGTCTTTAGCAATTTGCTTAGCTTCTGGTGTCAGTCCAAGGGGATCCAGTATTTATAAGCCTGGGAAGACATGGTCGACAGGCCACTCTGCTTTGCCAGAGATGTTCTGCACCTGTCTTTTCTAGGCTTTCAGATACTGATACCCCTATTGTGTCTTTTTAGCCAGTGTCAAAACAACCAACATCCTAATATAACAAAATCCTCTCTAGATAAACTCAAGATACTGCTTATTAATGCTAGGAGCCTAAACAAGAAACTGAACTTCCTGGAAGCACTCCTCACTTTAGAAGATAATGATGTTTGTGCAGTCATCAAGACATACTTCAACAGCACAGAAGGCACCCTAGTCATGCACAGCTATAATGCCTTCCATATGTTTAAACCACAAACTGTGCATAAAAGAACCAAAGGAGGAGGTATATCCATCTTCATTAAGGATAGGTACACCTCAAGACTGGTCAAACAGTATGACTGTCTTAAGCTACTCCATGTCCAATTAACTCTAGGCAAAGACCCCTACCACATCATAGCTAGATACAGGTACCCCATCATGAAACAGGAAAAGCATAATGCATACGTGGACTTACTGGAGTTACTTGCCATACAGCCCAACACCTTACTCATGGGTGATGTTAATTATGCTACCATCAACTGGGAAACATACACAACTACAAACATGCTGTCTCAGATGTTCTTGGACTTTGTCAGTACAAATGCTGTGGAACAGTTAGTCAGCACACCCACACAACATGCTCAAATGTCCTGGACACAGTACTCACTAACATGGGAGAGCACTGAACTCCTCCACTCTCATGTGATGTCCTCCCTGGTAAGATCGGATCATAAATCAGTCTTTTCATTGTAATTATAAGACCAGATACCCATCAAGCTCAAAAACTCTTAAATATTTTTCAAAGACACACTACATCCTACTATGTGATGGTATAAGAGGTTTCAAAGCCTCTTCAAATGCAGATAACATAGACTACTATGCAGAGGTGTACACCAATGTCCTGTATAAGCACTTAAGTAGTTGTATAGAATCGGCTGTACCTGATTGGATTAAAACCAGGTCTTGCTGAAAAAAACAAGCCACCCTAGTGGGCCCCCAGTATAAACAGATTATACAACAAGAGAAAGAAACTAATGTCTGACAACAAGAGGGAACTGGCTCAGCAGTGGCAGAGGGAAGAAATCCCTCTGTAGCTTAAACAAACAAATTACAGATATTGTCAAATCCTCCAAAGCTAATTATTAAGCATAATGACAATTACAAGGCATGCTTTAACTACATCTGAAATCTAAAAGGGAATTCCCAGCTATGCGCTGAACTAGTTGTGGATGGCACTCAACTGAAGGTAATAGCAAACCTGCTAGCTGAAAGATTTGGAGAAAGCTTCACCCCCCTGTCCCCTCCAGTCATCCCCAAAGTATACCTGCCACCATTCCACAGCCTATTATCTCAAGAGAGGAGGTCATCTTGCTACTCTCCAAGGCCAAAAGCACAGCATTAGTGGGACCAGACAACATCCCAGGTTGCATTTTAAACAACTTAAAACATGTCCTAGCAAACCCCGTTGGATCCCTGGTTAACCACAGCCTGCAAACTGGCTATGTTCTGACAAAATGGATGACAGCAACATTAATCACTCTGCACAAAGGAAGACCATCAACTGACCCTGGGAATTATAGGCCCATAAGACTAGCCTCACCTGAAAGGCCATAGAAAGAATCATTATGGACCTTATTAACTAGGACATAGATAATCTCCACAGTCCAAACTCTGGACCCAACCCAGTTTAGATTCATTAAAGGTAGATCATGCTTGTTAAGCATGGATGAATTCTTCGAGAAAGTCACCAAGGTCCTGGACAAGGGAAAGACAGTGCATACTGCCTATCTTGACCTATCCAAGGCACGTGACACAATCACCCACTCAGGTATTATAGAGAAACTTGCCCAAATGGGAATTAACCCCTGCATTACCAGATGGATAGCCAACTGACTCACTAACAGGGTGACTTCACCTCTAGCAAAAGACCAGTCATGGGTGGCATACCACAGGGTTTTGTGCTGGGCCCCTTACTGTTCAGAATTTATTTTTTTCAGAAGTCCAGGCAAACTTGGATGGCCTATGGCTCACCAAGTTTGTTGACGATTGTAAATTGGGAGCAATCACTGAGTCCCCCAATGATATTAATATACTGCTGACAGGGTTAACGCAGGCAAGTGATTGGTGTCAAAACCACGGATTAAAGCTAAATGCAAAAAAATGCATTATTATTCCCTTTGGGAAAGCTGACATTCCTGCTAATTTCATTGTAGACAGCACCCCGAGAAGTGTAGACCCAGTTGTACATGATCTGGGTACTCAGGTTGATAGTAAGCTGAACTTTGACTACCATGTATTCACAGTAATAAGGAAATTCTTTTACATGGCACATCTTATAAATAAAGGCATCACATCTAGTTTTAATGATGTTATAATTCCATTATACTTGGTCCACATCAGATAATTGAGTACAATGCTCCCTTTTGCATGTACCTCACCAGACACCTGCAATAATTGGACAGTCCACAGTGGTTTCTCACCAAGAAATTACAGGGTACACAAAACAAGTCTTATGTGGAAAGACTGATGCCCAATCACTGTATTCTGTCTCCTACAGGTTGCTAAGGGGTCACCTGTGCCTGGTTTACAGGGCAGTCTTTGACATGGCCCTGATGGAAATGCTACACATTTGTAAATGAAAATGCACAAGAGTCACTTACTTCAGGGATCAGTACCTAGCCTCTGACATGAACAGGTCATGCTGGAGAGATAGGTGCCTCCCCCAGAGACTGCCACTTCTCTGAAACAAGCTTCAGATTCATATAAAACAAAGCCCCCTCCCTGACCCTTATCAAATGCAACCTAGTTCAATGGATGGTTGACCACAAATTCACTCCTGGGGTGGTACCTATGTCCCCATTACTACTGGACAGAGGAAGTCAGTATTAACTACTATAGGTTCATAGGTATGTACTAGGCTATTGGCCCTAGGGCCTATATAAGCCTAGCCAAAAGGTACCCTGGCTTTCGCCACCCAAGAAAATTATTTTCCTGTGTCACTGTCGAGCAGAGCCACAGAAGTGACACTTAGCTATGCAAACTGCACTCACCTAACCATTGATAATTGGGGCAACATGGGATAAATATGGCTAGGCTTGTAAGGGCTCTAATGCCATTAGCCTAGGAACCTTCTATGAATCTATGAACATAAAGGATAATTCAGACACAAGTTCACCTAGTCTGTAACATGGATTGGCATTAACAAACTACACAAAGTACAAACTGGTGAAAAAAACACCCTTGCAGGCCCAGCGCCTTTAAACTCCTGGATTCAGATAGATGTGTGCAAAGTTCTTTATAATCCACAGGTTATGTTGTAAACAAGAACACCAATAAACAAAAAAAACAAATTGAAATTTTATTATTATATTATTATAAAATTTCAATTTGTTTTTTTCGTTTATTGGCATTCTTATTTACAACATAACCTGTGGATTGTGGCTGAAAAGGGGCTTTAGACAAGTTCACTAACCTGATTAACAAATACTAAATAAATAAATAAACCATATGGCTATTTAGGGTTATGCTCTGCAAATTGTGAAAATATCACTACGCCTTAACTGCTTCTTCTTTGTAAAACAGGACTAAGGATCAGTGGTGCCATCATAGTAAATTTCATCAATAGACAGTGCTTCAAAAACCTCATGGAATGATGGAGATCCCTGGGGGGTGGTCACTGGAAGAATGTCTCATCTGAACCCAAGTGGTAAACTGTTGTTGGGCTTCCAGCCATGTTACACATACATTTTCCCTAACAAATACTATGTTTAAACACAAGTATGCTCATAAACGTGTCTAGTACCAAAGCAGTTTTGTACCTGAGGTCATATTTTCTAGACACTTGGTGAAAAAAGATGCAGAAGTACAGTACAGTTGTGTACACTTACCATAAATGTAGATGTTCGTGTCTTCACTGTTGCAGTCATGACTGTAGGGTTCTCCCCTGCTGGCAGGCAGTCCTCGGTCGGCCAGAATCCCAAAGTCTGTGTCCGGCATCGGCTGTTCAACCATGCTCCCTGATGTCAGAACGCCAGGAGTACAAAGCTGACAGCCGATGCCATGTTCTCCAGTTTTTCTTGCCCCAGATGTCAGGAGTCCCAAAATGAGTAAGGTCCCATATCCTTTGCAAATACACCTCAGAAGAATGGTGAAAAAAGGAACCATACAAAAGTAAAAAATAAGAGGGGACAGGAGGGAGGGAAACCCAGACTGCAACAGTGAAGACACTCGAACATCTACATTTATGGTAAGTTTACACAACTATACTATGTTCATCGTGTTTCATTGTTGCAGTCATGACTGTAGGGTAGAATCCCAAAGCAGAATGAAAGGGAGGTGGTCATAAAGTAGAAGGGGCGGCTAAAAGGCCCTGCAAGACTGCAGAAGCAAAGCCTGCCCTAGACTTAGAGTAGAGAGGTAGATTGTAGTGCTTTGAAAAAGTATGCACTGAACTCCAAGTTGCAGCTTCCAAAATGTCTTTGGTAGGAACTCCCCTGAGGAACACAGCTGAAGTGGCAGCAGCTCTGGTGGAATGAGTCCGTATACTCCCTGGGATTTGCTTTCCCTGGTATGAATAACAAAATCTGATTCCATGAGCAATCCATTTAGAAATGGTCTGTTTTGAAATGGCTTTACCTTGGGAACTTGAAGCATAAGAAACAAACAATTGCTCTGATTTTCTGATGTCCTTGGTTCTGTCCAGGTAAAAACGTAGTTGTCTGTGTACATCCAAGGAATGTAAGATCCTTTCCCCTTTATTTTGAGGAGTGGGGAAAAAAGTTGGCAAGTGGATAGTTTGATTTAAAGCCACTTTGGAAACCACCTTAGGCATGAATGTAGGATTAGTCCTTAAAGACACCCTGTCTTGATGAAAAATAATATAAGGTTCCACAGCCATAAGAGCGTGCAACTCTGAAACTCTCCTGGCAGAGGTCAGAGCTAACAGGATGGCTGTTTTCCAAGATAAAACTTGATGTCAGAAGAGGCAGCAGGCTCAAAAGGAGGTAAGGTGAGTTTTTCCAAAACATAGTTGAGATCCCAAGCAGGAATGGGAGGAGATCTAGGAGGTCTTAAGTTCTTAGCTCCCCTGAGAAACTGTCTCATGAGCTGGTGGGAAAAAAATGGAGGGTCTGTATTATAATGAGCGGAAATAGCAGAGGCATGTATCTTAATGGAAGAGAAAGAGAGACCCTTATGTAAGAGATCTGTCAGGTAAAGTAAAATCAAAGGAATGTTAGGAAGAAGAGGATCAGAATCCTGAGCCTGCATCCAGGAACAAAATATTTTCCATTTTCCTGCATAAGATTTTCTAGTGCTAGGACGTCTGGCTTCTAAAATGACATCCATAACCTGCTTGGGTAGGAGAGAATGAATCAAAGACCCTGGATTAACCAGGCCACCAGGCTGAGAGTTCTGACATGGGAGTGTCGAACCTGACCCTGATGTTGGGACAGAAGGTTCGGAGTCTGTGGTAAAACCCAAGGGGGCTCCAGACATAGGTTTTTCAGAGTAGGGTACCAAAACTGTCGAGGCCAATTTGGGGCCAGCAAGATTATCATCTTGGGCTTGTCCTGTTTGATCTTTAATAATACCTGTGGAAGAAGAGGAAGAGGCGGAAAGGCATATCCCGAGAAATTTCTCCAACTGAATGACAGGGCATCCACTTTCCAAGCTTGTTCGTGGAAAGTCCTGGTGCAAAAATTCTGTAGTTGATGATTGAGATGGGATGCAAAGAGGTCTATGTGAGGACATCCCAAGACTGCTGTTATCATCCTGAATATTTCGGTGTCCAGCATCCACTCATGTGGATCCAAAAGGTTTCTGCTCAGACTGTCTGCCAGGAAGTTTTGCTTCCCTGGTAGAAACTGAGCTTGAAGGTCCAGATTGCAAGCTAGAGCTGTGTTCCATATATCCATGGCTAGTCTGCAAAGGGGGTAGGAATGAGATCCCCCTTGCTTGTTTATGTACCACATAACTGTGGTGTTGTCTGTCCATATCAGTAGTTGTCCTGGTTGTAGAAGATTCCTGAAGGCCAATAGAGCTTTCTGAACGGCTAACATTTCCTTTAAATTGATATGCAGGTGCTTCTGATCCTTTGTCCAAAGGCCCTACAGACAGTTGCCCTGAAAATGGGCTCCCCATGCATAATCTGAGGCGTCCGTGGTTAGTATCTGAGTGGCAGGAGGCAGACAGAAGGGTTTTCCTTTGTTTAGAGTACATGCCTTGGACCACCAAAGGAATTCCTTTTGAAGACAAGGCAGGACGGTGATCAGTATGTCTAAACTGTGGCAATGCTGAGACCATACACTTTTCCGGTACCACTGTATTTTCCTCATATGTAGTCTTGCATATGGTACGAAAAGGATGCAGGAGGCCATGTAACCCAAAGCCTGCAGGAATCTCCTTGCAGATAGCGGAGTTAAAGTTGCCAAGGTTTTGAAAGTTGAAGCCAGCTGAAACTGTTTTTCGTATGTCAGAAATGCCATCTGGGTTGTTGTGTTTAAAGAAGCGCCCAGAAAAATTATCTGTATCTCTGAACAAACTGTAGATGCTGGAGTAAGACCTCCTTGCTGTCTGCCTGAATAAGACAGTCGTCCAGATAAGGGTTAATTTGAATTCCCTTGAGTCTGCAATAAGCTACTACTGGAGCCAGGCATTTGGTGAAGACCCTGGGTGCAGTAGACAATCCAAAGGGCAGCGCAGAGAATTGAAAGTGCCTCAATCCGGCCTTGAACCTGAGGTATTTTCTGCGTTCCTGCCTGATGGGAATGTGTAAATATGCCTCCTTTAAATCCAAAGTTACCATCCATGCATTTTTGATCAGCATTGGAAGTAGCTGCTGTAGAGTAAGCATCTTGAACTTTGGTATCTCTAGAAAAGTGTTCAAGACTGACAGATCCAGAATGGGTCTCCATGAATTTTGCTTCCTGGGGACTAGAAAGAGCCTTGAGTAAAAACCTTGTCCCATCTCTGAAAGTGAAACTAGTTCTATGGCTTTCATAGCCAAAAGAGCTTCCACCTGGTTTAAGGCCTCTGTCCATTGATGTTTTGGAAGATCTGGCCATCCGCTTGGCCTTGGTAGGGTATGAAAATGGAATTTGTAACCTCTTGAAACCACATCCAGAACCCACTTGTCTTGGGTTATATGAGTCCAATTTCGGTGAAAAAGAGAAAGTTTTCCTCTGAGAGGGGCTTCCAGGCAAGAAGTTCCTGTAGCCCAACAGAGGGAGTCATTGAGTCTGTTTCCTATGAGTTTGCGACCTGTCCTCTCCTCCCCTAGGGGTGGAAGCAGTCCACTGTCTTGGTCTATAAGAGGCTTGTGTTTGAGGCCTTCCTCGGGAGCGTCTGTATCTACCCCTCTGAGGCCTGTCTGAATTGGGAAAGGACCAATTTTTTGTAGGCCAATTCCTGCTAAATCTGGGTGGCTGTACTTGTAAGAAATCTTTAACTGTTTGCATGGATTTCGCCTTGTCCTCCATCTTTTTAATCACCTCTTCAGCTTTAGATCCAAACAAAACATTATGCTGAACAGGAGCATCCAATAATTTAGCTTTTACTTGATCTGGCAAATTTTGTTCCTTTAACCATGCATGCCTTCTAATTACTGTGCCAGAGGCAGCAGCCCTACAAGAAGCCTCCAAGGCATCAAATCCACAGTGTAAACCATGCTTCCCAACTTGTTCAGTGGCATGCATTAAGTCATGTAATTGCTTATCATCTGCACAGGCGGAAATAGAAGTAAGCTTTTGTTTTAAAACAGACAGGAGAAATTGCTGGTATTTCAGCATATGAAACTGACAGTTTAAAGCCCTAATAGATAAAGTAGCAGAAGTGTACACTTTTTTGCCCCATCTTTCTAAAGATCTGGAATCCTTCTCAGTGGGAATGGGGTTTTTAGCAGAAGCGGCCTTAACTCCCTAAGGACCCTGAGAAATGGTTTCAGGGTCAGCAGTAGGGTTCTTGTATAAAAACTGGTGGGAATCAGGAACCCTGTAATATCTGTCAGGCTTAACAGGAGCAGGAGGAAAAGAGTCAGGGGTTAAGTTAGCCTCCGAAAAAGCATCATCCACAATATCCAAAATAGGAGGAATAGCCAGGGGTCTATGTTGGGGAAGAAGAAGAAAATCCCTTAGTCTTTTCTTAGATTCCGAATACTCCAGTCCTTCCCAGTGGAAATGTTCCCTCATTTCATGCAAAGTTTCCCCAAAAGAGAAATCCTCAGGGGGAGAAGCTGAAGGAATGGATTCCTCAGCATCAGAATCCTCATAAGGAGGGAAAGAATATTCCTGGTCAGAAGAAGAAGAAGCTGAAGAAACAGAAGCCTGATCAGAGGAGTCATAATAAACTTCCTGCCTTGGCCTTTTATCTGGAGGGGGATGTGAACCCCTAATCATAGTAAGTAAATCCTCCGCCATCTTAAGTAACTGTTTCTGTGACTTGGGAGCCGGATCAGAAGAGACCTGTGTTGCAGTCTTTGATTTGGAAGGAGTCTTTGCCTTTGTCTTTGGCTTTGCCTTTATCAGAAGCTGAGTAGGCCTGAAAACCCCTTCGGAAGCCGGTACCTGCACAGCGGCTCCGGACCCATCCGAAGGAGCATTGTCCGAAGGTCCTGCAATTGAAATATTCAAAGGCCTAGTTGGCTCCTCGTGGGAGTCCGTTTCGGCCATCGGTTCCGAAATGGCCGATGACAGGGGCTGCAAAGGCTCCTCACTGACGACGGCCGAACCTGAAGCTGGCTCTGCTTGTGCGGTATCGTCAGATTTGGACCTCAGAGGCCTGTCTTTGTCCTTGCATCATTTGTGAACTCCGGTAGCTGGAACCGTATCCGACGACATTTTGTAATTAAAACGCCTACCGAAGTAATGAAATGCAAAATCGTACCTTCGTTTAATTGTACGTTGATTGAATCTAGCACAAAACCGACAACTAGCTACGTTGTGGTCAGGGCCTAAGCAAGGAATACAGTAAGAATGAAAATCCTTATGAGGTATTTGCTTCCCACATGAAATACAATTATTAACTTTTTCTGACATCGGACTGGAGCAAGAAAAAAGTTTCCCCAACGGGGTACTTAGCTTTGAATAGGAGAAGAAAGTCTTCGGACTGAAGTTTGTTCAGAAAAGATTGTCAGGAGTCAGTCGACCGGCACTTGCGAACTGCTATCACCACACGGCAAGAAAGACTGGAGAACATGGCGTCGGCTGTCAGCTTTGTACTCCTGGCGTTCTGACGTCAGGGAGCATGGTTGAACAGCCGACGTCAGACCCAGACTTTGGGATTCTGGCCGACCGAGGACTGCCTGCCGGCAGGGGAGAACCCTACAGTCACGACTACAACAGTGAAATACGATGAACATCAAATGATGACCACATGCTGGTAAGTTGGGTTACATGGCAAGAGACACTGCTGAACAGACCTGGAAAATCAAATATGCAATGAGAACATCCTAGGTTCATCTAGCCAATGCTTCTGTGTGGAATGAGCTCAACTTACATGTCTTCAAGAGTATTACTCTTATGTTTGGAGAGATCATGGGTATGGAGCTAAAATGGACTCCAATCACTAACATTTGAGGTGGTATCAAGGAGATGTGGCAGAAATTCATTAGTGCTTTCATGTTGGCAACTGTAGGAACTAATAGCGAACATCAGACACAAAAAAAGCCATCAGGTTAAAAAAGAGGACTTTCATGTAATTCTAGTGACGGAGAGGGTACCCAGAAATGACCAAAGAATATCAACAGTCCAGGAAGGCAGCAGCTGTAGCAGTCGCAGAAGCAAAGGTCTGATTGTGGGACAAGATCAGAAAGGCCATGAAGAATGACTTTTAGATAGCCTGAATGAACTTTGGCAAACTATGGAGTGACTCAGTAGGGGGAGACAGGACACTGTCCAGACTATTCTTAGCAAAGAAAAAGAAACGATCATGAATTGGGATATTTTGGGAGGAATACGGGAAAGGAATAAAGAGTCATTTCTAAATTCTATGCACATGCCCTACTCCATGCAGCCATTTTCAGAAGATGGTAGTGGGACTGGATCCATTTCTGTTGATGAGCTGACTTTGGCAGTTCAATAGTTCTGTATGGAAAGGTTGCACAAGTGGATGTTTACTGGTCAGAATGATGAAAATGCTCTTAGGTTTATTATGAATTTTCAGTGTTGCATGATTTTTCACAGCATTACTACTGGACTTTCAAACTGGGGTAGTGGGGTTTCCATTTCAAAAAGGATGATAGGATTGTGCATTGCAGTTATACATGCATCATCATCATCCTCAGCATCCCCCGGGAAAGCTTATGTCAGAGTGCTGCAAAGAAGCCTTCATCCAATAGTAAAGCCTTCTGTTTGGGAAGAATCATGCAGAAATTGTCCTAGTCATGTAATAATGATCATCTTCTTGTCCAGACTCAGGAAGTGTAGTGAGACAGTACTGCATATGTGTGTTTTTTTATGGATCTGGTAAAGGCCCATAACTATGTACCATGGAATCCCTTGCTGAAAGTGCAACATCTGGCTTCCTTTCTGAAGTCTGATCTCACTTTGCACAATTTTCGTTACATGTGATAGCATTTATATCACTTGTATTTATGTGAAGGTGCTTATGCACTAGTATGACTTTCTCAGTGTAATTGTGTGTGATACAGTGACCAAAATCACTAGTGATCAGACAAAGAAATAGGAACCTTAAAACATGTTTTGCTTTTCTCCAAGTTAATGTAATCCTGGAGTTAGTATATAAAAATACTGAAGTTTTAGCAGGAATCACAGTGCAGGAACAAGGAGCAAGAACATTTTCTTTCACCTAAAAGACTTTAATGCTTAAAAAACAGTTAGGTTGGGAGGGTGGCCTTATGGTTAAAGTGCTTGCCTTGCAAACACAAATTGCAGTGTTTGGGAAGGTGGCCTAATGGTTAAAGTGTTTGCCTTAAAAGCACAACGTGCAGGGTTTGAGTCTCACAGGGGATAATTGGCTAGGCTTAAAAATGCTTGCAAGGGCCGTTAGCCTAGTACTAATCTATGAAGCTATGTTAGCTATTATTGCACTATAGTAGTTTAATTAATTAAAAAAAAAACCTTTATGGCATGTGTTGTTTTATTTATGATTGCTTCGCCTTTATTTTAAAACAGTTACCCATGCCATATTTAATAACTGGCTTGTATTTCATCCATCTTGCATCAATTGTTTCATATTTCTTTTTAGTTCAGGTAATCCTGTGGGTAGTCCCTCTCTATGACCATCCCAATTCATTTAGTAACCTCACTATGCAGGGGGTGATGGCTGGTGTAATATAAAAATGAATAATTATAAGATGGATTTCTATATACACCCAACTATTACATCCCTGTCCAAATGCACATCCAAGACGTTGATAGTGTCATAATTACTGCAGCATGTGAAATGTAAGAAATCTGCTATAGTTACCAAATGTACAAAAAACTCAGCAAATTGCTGTTCAATACCTGCCCCTATAATAAAATCATCACCCAAAAATCAAAGGTAGGTGTTACAATACCCAAACATCTTACTCAAAAAAAAAAAAACTTTTTCTCATGCCCATTCAACAAAATTCCATATATGGGGGCATGGCACAAGCCACCCCCATAGCAACCCCATTAGTTTGTTTATAATATTCACCCTAGTAATAAATATAGCTGTTCTTTAAAATAATATCCATGAAGTTATCAAATATTTCAGTCCGTGAAACAAAATTTAAGTTAAACATGACATCACCAAATAATTAGAGACCAACAGAACGTGGTATCACAGTGAATAAAATTTTCACATCCAACTTCATAAAAAAAAAACAATGATGTTATGGAGTTGCAGAGGGGAATTGCATCTGTAAAAGCAAAAAATACACGTTTTTCATATTTTTAATGTGATTTAGGTTTGCGTTTTATTTTTATCACATGTTACCTAGTGGATTTTATTTATGGTTAGCATTTTCAGTTTGTTTTGTGCAGCTTTGTCTAGGAAGTTTGACATAAGGTAACTATGTATTCAGGAAAAATGTTGTGGTCATTAGATATAAGCTA
This sequence comes from Protopterus annectens, assembly GCF_019279795.1. NCBI lineage: Eukaryota > Metazoa > Chordata > Ceratodontiformes > Protopteridae > Protopterus > Protopterus annectens. Next base: position 359,267,040 of record NC_056741.1, read on the forward strand.
AGTTGTTTCAGGTTATCATATGGGAAGACCTACAACAGTATATGACCTCAAGGTTTCTGCTGTGATGCATTCAATTCAAGTATATCAGAGTGCAGCCAGACGGTACTATGTTTTTTTTTTTTTGAGGACAGTTGTTTGTAGATCATATTGTCCTTTTAACACCCAATGACTGATGACATCAGCAGTGGTTCACTAATGAACATGAAGTTGGAATGAAAACTAGCACCTCCAAATCATAGTGCATGATTCTGTCATAGGAAAGAGTGCACTGCTCTCAACAGTTCAGGGAAGTAACTCCTCCAAGTAATAAAGTTCATGAATCTTGGGATCTTGTTTATAACTAAAAGATTAACTAGTGATGGCAGCAGTAAGTACAGAATTGCAGGCATTTGACAGCACTGTGTTGATGGAAGTGTGAACTGAGTCATAGGGTGAAGGCCTCATTTGATTGGGCAGCCTATGTCCACACCCTCACCATTTTGAGCTTTGAGTGGTTACTAAAAGGATGAGACGTGGCCTGACATTATGAGAAGCTTGGCAGCCTAGGGCAGTCTCAGGCTATGTCAACTGTTGTTCTTGGTTCAGAGGAGTCAGTTAATATGGTTTGGGAAACCTGGTGAGAATACTTCCTGGGTTCTTTCAACATGTGTACAAAACATGGCCCACTTGGGTGAAGCTCTATCATAAAGGTAGTGGCTACTGAATAAATAACACCCCCCAATAATAAATTCATTTTTTACTCACTCTTCCATAAGATGTGGTCCAGGTTGGGTTTTTTCCTTGTCTCAAATATCCTCCTCAATTATAACATTCTATTTCATACTGAACCAAGGTTCTTCTCAGACCACTCTAAGATTACTCTAAATATTGACTGGTCCAAAGACCCATCTATTAAAACTAGAGGCCACAGCTGGGGCACTTAACCCTAACTTATTAAACAACAAAGACATTCTACAGGAAGTTGAAGGTACCCTTGACCAAGCCTTGACCTCTATTGAACGCAACCAACTACCCTTTGACATTTATTGGGCCTCCATTAAATCTATGATCAGAGTCACTCTCATGAATAAAGCATCAAAATTAATAAGCTTCATACCCAACTTCAATCAACTTTCAATTCTATATCTGAAAAACAATTCATCCACCTACAGAAAAACTTTTGGACCTCAACAATAAAAACATATCTTTCCATGAAATAAGGACTCTAACTGCCTACTCAGTGTGGTCCCACCTGCCCTCAAAATTCCTTGCTAGATTAATCAACTAAAACAAACTCTCCTGAAGTATGATGGAAATAACCTACCAAGGTAAGAACTACCATAAAAACCAAGATATAATTGACATTTTTGAACAAATCTATAGAGGTTCATATAGTTTCCCCGACCTTCATTCAAGTAAACCAGATATAGAAATTTTCTTGAACCAACTAGCTTTCCCTAAACTTAGCCCTGAATGACAAACCACCCTATCATCTCCCATTACTTAACAAGAAATTGTCATGGCTATCAACAAGCTTAAGCCCAATAAAGCCCCAGGCCCAGATGTCTTTACCGTAGAATTCTACAAAGCTTTTAGTCAAAAAATATCTATTTTCCTTCTCCACGTATTTACTACATTTACTCATAATGGAATACAATATTTATACTTAAATGCCTCCAAAATTATTTTCAGCCCTAAATCTAACTCAGATATTAAAAACCCTTAGAATTATAGGGCCATCACTCTTATTAACCTCGACATGAAGATCTACACTTCTATCCTAGCTAACAGAATTAAACCTATTGTCTCTACCATTATCTCCACTGAACAATCAGGGTTCACTCAGAATAGACAAACCTTTGACCACACTCTTCTCCTTGACCCCCTCTTAACCCTTTCTACCATTAATCACAACCTTATATATACTCCAGCTATCAATGCCTCTAAAACCCTTGACAGATTGAATGTAGAATTCCTTCTATCTACTCTCCTTAAGTTCATCTTTCCTTGAGCTTTCATACAAATCATTAAAACTCTATACTCCAGCACCTACACTATTTTACAAATCAACAACAACCTGTCTTCTCGAATTTACATTAAAAATGCAGCTAGACAAGGGTGTCCAATGTTGCCTGACTTATTTATCCTCTACATCAAACCTCTTTTTCTGTTAATCACCCAAAAAACTTTCATTGTATTCCCACACTCTTCAATACTAAAACTCCATTCTCAGCCTTTGCTCTATTATAACCTCTGTTACTTCTTCCCCAATTCTGACCTTCTAAAAATACTAGATTCAACAGATAAAGACTCAACATTCTCCAACTATAAACTAAACTTAGAGAAATCAACCATTTTCCCCTGAACCCTTTTTGCCGACTACCTAGTTTCCCCCCTCAAATTAAAATTAAAGATTATCTACAGTAGCAAGACATATGGCAAGTGTGCATAAAAATATGAAAGTAGAGCTTAGATTCACCATAATAGATCAAGTTGTTGATGCAGACAAAAGATGGGATGTAGAAGATGATTTGAATTGGAAGGAATATTCCTGGCAAGTAAGGCTTAATACAGATGCAGATCCAGGTATGAATGAGAGAGAAAATTTCAAATCAGTTTTATATAAGAAAGGGTTAAAACACTGGTAGTGCATTATGTCATGTGGCTTTTTTTAAACCATTTATATGCTTTGTTTTTAGTGATGCAACCAGGTCTGAAGAAAGTCTATGTGAATGAAATTGCTTACCAGTTGTTTTTGTTTTATTAAAGTGTGGTTTATCATTATATTGCTGTTTTGTCGTTTGCTTTTTTTATTTTATTTGGAATACAACTTTTCTAAGAAGTATGAAATTCTCTACACTATCTCGGTATTTCCTTTCACCAAGACCCCAACCAAAGCTATTCACATAATATCTCCAAACTACAATCTAACATCCAACAAGATTTGAACAGATGGGCAAAATTATACCTCCCACTTCTCGCCAAAGCTGCTATAATCAAAATGAACTTTCTACCTTGTCTACTTCAAATTTTCAATGCATCTAAAATACTAATTCATAACAAATTTTTAAAACTCTCTACACATCTTTCTCCAAATTCCTATGGTCCCCCAAATCAATTAGAATTAGTTATAATAGACTACCTTTGCCAAAGGACAAGGGTAGTTTAAGTCTACCTGACTTCAAACTTTATTACGATGTTATCAATGGTAACAACATAGTAATAATGTCTGATTATACTCCAAATTCATTTAACTGGTCTCCTACATGGGTAAAATTATACTATTTCTATATCAAAACATTCAGCTTTAACCCCAAAGCTCCCTCCTTTCTGAATACAGAAAACCTAAAAAACTTTAAATTACTATCAACCATTAAGCATAAAATAACTATTCTTCAGAAGATTTTCAAATCTCTAAAACTGTCCATTGTTTTTAATACCCTGTCCCCCTGTTCCACCTCAACCCCAACCTTAGATTGAACAACAAAATGATCAACCTGGATAAATACCTCCTTATCAGAGAGTTAACTATAGCAGATCTCTTTCTTCTCAGAGATAATTCATTATCCGAAATAAGACTACACATGTCTCTACCCAAAAGTTATACAATCATCTTGAGACAAATCCTTGAACTCTGTTGTAATACCTTGGAAGATAATTCTCTAAATCTAAATGATATTAAAGTCTGCAAATCATTATGGAACCTCCTCTTACTCTTACTTAAGAAGAAAATGATTTTTAATAAATGCAAACTTATTCTTTCTATCCGAACCCAAAATTATCAATTTTTTTGAAACTACTGGAAAGACCAAGATCCCTCCATTACCTCCAACCAAATCTCCCAAGCTATTCAATTCTCATTGAAACTTAATCACCTTAAAAATGTTAACTATACCCAACTTATGATCTTAAACAATGCATACCTCACCCATGCCATACTTTCTAAAATCTATACCTCCTCCTCTCCCCTCTGTCCCCATTGTAACAATCACAACGCTGATCTGATCCATATTTTTTGGAGCTGCAAATGCTCTTATAGATTCTGGTACTCCCTTAGGGTACAATTTGAAAAAAAGGATATGAAAAAATGACTTTGTCCTGGAAATTTGCAATATTACATCTCCCCTCTACAGGATTATCCAAACTTCAGGCTCATATTTTAATAACACTTTTTCCCTTGTCAAACTTTATATCAACCTTAACTGGGAGAATAGATCTCCACTCATTTGAGATTTATTTAAACAACTAGCTACCAAACACTTACTTGCCCACAAATATCTGAAATACACCCAAAGATTTAGTACCCACTTTACTGAATATTGGGATACTTTATTTGATATCCTTGTAGCTTAATCTCTGTTAACTTATCTATTTTGTTGGACATAAGGTGTATCTGTAAATAGTATTTGTTGTCTATAAGTCTATATTATTTTCATTGTTTTAGTCGTCCACTGTCTGTTACCATTTTGTATTGCATTATTAAAAATTCTTAATAAAAATAAAAAAAAAAAAAAAAAAGATCTGAGCCAATAGATTGCAGTTTTTATAAACTGTACCTAGGAAATGGCATGTTTTAATTATTATTCTGACAACGTTCAGAAGAAACTGGATAAAATCACTCAATATTTTATTAAAGTTCTTTGTAGTGGAAAAAAAAGAAACCTAACAGGATAAGGTAGATGCTCTTGCAGGGCATATGGATGTCTGACAAAGTACCCTGCTTAGCTGGCTACGACTATGACATCACTCACAAGGTGCAGAGATGTTACATGTTGGAAAGATGTCTACCAATGCAATGGTTATTTACATCCTGACATGGAGTTCATAGCTACTAATGAGACTTTCACTCTCCTATTAATATTCTTTTTCACTACAATTTAATGGAAGAGGACTTTAACCCCAACTCTTAACAGATATGCACAAGATTTGCAGGTCAATAGGTAAGTAGTATACTAACTGTCCTTGCAGGTCATTTTAAGCCTAGCCAATTTCCTTCAAAAGTGAGTTTCAAATGCTGTACTTTGAGCATGTAAAGTAAACACTTTAACCATTATGCCAGCCTCAACTAGTGTCATTACATTACATATTATGTCACCCACCACAAAAAGTATAAATTTTATCCATCTGCATTAAAGCTCAGTGGCATTGGAGTAGAATCAGGACCTCAGTAATCAGTAATCTTTACAATACGAGATGCATAACAGGTTAGACATGGTTTTAATTAATTTCAGAAAAATTCACAAACAAAATACTTTTAAAATTTTTAAAATGAACAAAGACATTATGAGAAGAGTAAATAAAAAATAGCATTTATAACCTCATTACTTACTATGTCACAGTGGGAGCAGAGGCTATGCCTGTCAAAAACACTAGTTACAGACATATATTCATGAAACAAGCCCATATTTAATGCAGTGAATGACTTACAGCAAGTTATTTGATTCCACAATTCCACTGCACAGTAAAAACATAATAAAACAAATTAAAACATGAACACTGAGTCAGGCTACACATCCTACTTCTGGCAAGTTGAATGATCATTAAATTATTAAATATGGTATAGTCACCATAATACATTTTTAGGTGTGGTTCATGTATGCATTTATTTATTTCTGCTGTGTTTGCTTCGACTTCTAGCATTAAAAACAAAATGTGTAACTTTATATCAAACCGAAAAGACACAGATCATCATAGCTTCAAAAATCTCCTAAAGGAATACCTTACTCAACAATGGCTATGCTCCTATAATACTCATGGCTAGTTTCTCATGCTTCAATCAAATGTTTTGTATTCTGCTATCTTCTTGTCTTACCTCTAACAAATGAAAATATCACAATGTTTTTTTAGTAATATATCTAATGAGTTTCATATTACTGTCTGTAATAAGGCTTAAGAAATGTAATGTTTTCTGTTTTACATTCACCTTTTTGTAAATTGTGATTGTTGGCAACTGTCAAACGTTTTGTATATTGTTTTTAAATCTTTTAAAAATGTTTGTAATCTTTTTGTACTATTGTTATGGAGCTTTCTACTTGGGTCTCCACTGAAAACTGGCTACTTGCCCAGCCGGACTCTACCCGGTTAACAAATGTAAAATAAAATTAAAGAAATAAATAAATAAACAAATAAATATCAAGAGCTTGCATTTAACTTTGACAGTGTTGTGCCATGTTACTGGAAGTTTCCAGTAAAAAATCCAGACAAATCAGGTCGTTCCTAACAGCATCCGAGAAATAAAGCATAGCTCAAGTTCAAAATGATGCTGGAAAAATACAAGTTGCATCATGACATTGTAGTCATCCCTACAGGTATTGACTAAGAATCAGAATGTTGTTTTATATTAATGGGGAGCTTAACATTTTTCATATATTAATTTTTGGAAGATTGAGTCCTTTAGAAATATGTGCAATAGACCATGTTCTTGAGTACTAGACAAAGATGGAGGAATCTGGTGAATGTTAAACCACACATATTTAAGTGTTTGTACTTATTAAGTGTTTAAACATTTATTTAAGTGTTTATTTAAGTGTTAATAGCAGTCTGGTGACTGCTGAACCACCTGCAGTCTGGTGAGTTTTAAACTACCCTTGTTTGAGTGCCGATAGCAGTCTTGTGAGTTTTAAATCACCCTTGTTTAAGTGGTGATAGCAGTCTGGTGACTGTTAAACCATCTTTGTTTAAGTGTTGATAGCAGTATGGTAACGGTTAAACCTCCCTTTTTAAGATGTGATAGCAATCTGGGAAGTGTTAAACCACCATTGTTTAAGTGGTGACAGCAGTCTGGCGAGTATTAAACCACCCTTGTTTAAGTGGTGATAGCAGTCTGGTGAGTATTAAACCACCCTTGTTTAGGTAGCAATAGTAGTTTTGAAGTTAAGATATTAAGCTAGAAGCCCTAGCTCCCACATAGGAGGTACATGAGGCAACCCAATATACACATAAAATGGTCATCTTATGTTTTTATGTATAGGGATGATACGTTTTACATTTGTGAAACTCTTTTGTCACTTGAGATTTAATCAAGTATTGGTCTTTAGAGAATTAGGCTTTAAACAGATTTTATGTATCTTTTTTAACGTCTTAATTTTTTCCCTCATTTTGTTTACAAAGAATACTTAACTATTCTTACAATACTTACATAAATAAAAAAATGGCATTGATACCTGCATATTTATTTCAGAACCATGTTGCATCCATCTCCTTGCAAGAATATAGTGAAAAGCTAATGGATTCATGAATCCCATACATAAAATGTATTATTCACAAGTGATCTCAGACAATCTTATCTGTACTTTTATCTGTGTCATCCTCAGATTCAGAGGTAGTACCACATAGAAATTAAATGTATGTATGGTGGGAATTGTGTCATACTGAGAAGTCTTGCTTCTAACAGGTGCAGAATAGGTCTATAAGCAGTCAGGCAGAAGTGAACCCTTATGCAACAGCATTCAGGAACAGGGCTGAAAAGCTGATTCTGCACTCAGGACCACTACAGCAACCAGTCCACCCCTGCCACCCTCCCCTCCAGCTAGCCACACTATCCTTTAACACTATCCTTTATTTACTCTAGTTAAGAGTAAAAGTACACTGTTAACAAAAACATATACAGCAATTAACAAAAATATCATTGCAGGTACCTTTTTATTTATCACAATAAGGGAGCAATGCTGCATCGTCATCCTAAAATCTTTCTACTTTTCATTCTGAATAAACATGTCATGATATGCAGCTATACAAGATGCAAAAAAAAAATCATAGGAAAGAAGAAAAATAGAAACATGAGATGTTTGCTTCTACCTTCCCTTCCAATAATTCTAGAAAGTAGTAATAGTCTCCTCAATTTACAGACATGGAGGATGGGATGAGAGACCATGGGATAAGAGCTGACTAAATGCAGTTCGAACAGAAAGCAAGCAGTTGCTAATGATTTCTCTTTCCACAGCTGCTGCTACTGCAGTTATCTGTGATATGCTGAGCAGGCAGAATGCTGATGAGTTTGTAGGTCAAAGCTTGAAGACTACGTTACCCTGTTTCTGTTCTCACTTACTCTGCCTCTGAATTCCCATCCTCCACTCCACAAAAATGAGCATCCAACAACAAGGTTCTGGGAAAGGGTTGTAATGATGCTGAGTATATGCATGTCCCAAGAGGGGTTTGCTATCCCCTGTGTGCTGTTAACAATTTAACAACAATGTTGCCTAATGCTCTGATAAGCTAATACCTAAAACTACTTTGCAAAGCCCTACGAATAGTGGGATGCTATGTGAATATTTATACAACTATTTTTGTAAATATATATATGTGTGTGTGTGTGTGTGTGTGTGTGTGTGTGCGTGTGTGTGTGTGTGTGTGTGTGTGTGTGTGTGTGTGTGTGTGCGTGCGTGCGTGCGTGCGTGCGTGCGTGCGTGTGTGTGTGTGCGTGCGTGTGCGTGTGTGTGTGTGTGTGTGTGTGTGTGTGTGTGTGTGTGTGTGTGTAGTGTGTCTATATGTTTCACGCACACATTTGCCAAGGTAAACATAAGCAGACAATTACTGTTTTCAGTACTATGACTGCATTGCTAGACAGACTATCACTGACTGCAGTTCTACAGATCCATTAAAACTGAACATTGAGTACCAGCAATAAAATATGTGATGGCTTTAATATTAATGCAAAGCAGTTCTCCCTCTCGCGCTCTCTGTCTCTCTCTTTCTCTCACTCGTTCTTCCACCCTTCCTTAGTGTCTGTCTCTTACTATTTCTCTAAACAAACGTGCACACACACACACACACACACACACACACACACACACACACACACACACACACACACACACACACACACATTTGCATCCATATACACACACTGTCACACATGCACACACTTAAAAGTCAAAACAGATTTGTACCTATAATTAGATCTATATATACCTATCCAGATGCGTCTCGGTTTTATATGGTAAATGACAAGCTTTTGGTAGGATATTAATAAAAAAAGCTCCCAGAACTGGAAGGTGAAACTGAGTACACACTGTTGCTTTTTTAAACAGGGCAGTACAAAATTCTTATACTCATTTTTCATTATTCATGTCACCTCTGGCAAAACTCGTTACTTTTTCTTAGCTTCTGAGATTTTAGCATTATAAGTTCCCAAATGTGCTTAATAACAAATCATTTGTAAAATTGATTTTTACAAAAGCAAGGTTCTATATTAAAAAAAAAAAATCACTGAATATCTCACAGGGAATTGCTGATCATTTCAACAACCACTCAAGTGATCACAAAATAGTAACAAAGACACACAAAAGGCTTTTTGTAACAGATATCAATTCCTTCAAGCTCCATGTAGTTGATGCTGTAGGTAATACAATATGTAATGTTCTGTAATAATAATAATTCTCATCTTTGCAAAAAGGAAATTTAAAAATAGTAAACAATTGTGGGAGACAAGATGTCTGCCTCCGTTCTGAGCTTAGGTTTACTATTAGTGTATTCCCTGGCCTCCTACTTGGAAACCTGTTTAAGAGTCGATACATGCAGCAAGTCAGGTATGATGTGCAATAGCCAACACTGCATAATGCAAGCCAGTTTGTAAATCGCTGTCAAGTTTTCTAAAAGCATTATTAGTAGGATGGCAAAGAAAGCATATCAAAAACGAGAAATAAAATGGTGATGAATAGCAGGCTGGCATATAAAAGTAGACACACAGAAGCCTTTCACAGACTTGTCTTTTTCACAGAGCCTGGATACTAAGTTTCTTCCTAAACGGTGTTTCTACTATTCTGAAATCAGGTGCACTGGCTGTCAAAAATCAAGTTGCCCTTCAACATGAACAAGAGTTTTGATGAAATCTATACCCAAAGGAACAGCAAGCAAAAGTCAGATGCCGATAATGTGGTTTTGTTTTTGCTTTAAAAAGGTTTATTAGAAAAAACTAATTAAACCCCCAGATAACAGAAAAAAGTCTATTGCCCAATATATTGTAACATCATTGGCAGTATCACCACTGGGCAGTTACCTTCTTTGTCATTTATTATTCATTCCTTTGGGGATTAGCATTCGGTTGGAACACTGCAGTTCCTATCTAACATAAACAATTATGGCCAGGTGTCTGATCGTGACCAGCTTATTGTGTGTGTGTTTGAGACATGGATACCAGGAAATTCAACCGGAGACCAAAGCTCAAGAGGTGAATCTTAACATCCATGTCAAAACTGCATTATAAAGCTATGACCGGTGAAGCCAAAGCATGATTCTTTGCAGTACACAGAGCCTTTGAAATTCAGTAAAGTACTTAGTACTCTCAAACAGACAGCAGTTAGAAACAAAGTGGTCCTCTAAAGAACAAATGGTTTTAAAAAAATCATTTGAAACATCATTGTGTCACTTATTTTGTTTATAATTTATTTATTATTTATTTATAGTTGTTTACCAGGAAAAATCTGACTTAAAATAAAGCCCCTTTTCAGCAGCGCCCAAGGGAGAAAACCTCCAAAATTATACTGAAGATACATATTCAGTTTCCATGAAGAATTCATATAGTGTTGAAATTCTGTACATATATGGCACATAAAAATTTAAAACAATACACAGCACACACATATGTATATATGGGTATAATAGCTATTAGAGAATGCACATAAAAGAGAATGCTATTTTCAGCTGCTTTTCTGCCTGCTGGCAGCTTTTCTTGCAAGATCACACATCAACAGGGTATAGGAATTTACCCTTTCTCCACTGTAGTCCAATCTCAGAGTGGGTATATATAATTAGCAGGGGGGGCAGCTACCCACATGGGGGTGCAGGGGGACTTGTTTCTCATATATATATTTTTTTGCTTGTTTGAGCTTTTTAGATCAATGTTTTTTTCAACTCTCTTTTCATTGTTTACTCTTAGTTGAGACACTCATACATATGTATATATCAATATATTGTGTGAGGATCTACTTTTATATTTTAAAATACCAAATAATTGAATTGCACTTGATTGAGACAAAAAACCCTAATGCAAAAAACAATGAAATTTCAAAATACTGAACTTCAGAAGATCAAAAATGGAAAGGCAAACCCATCATACATCCAAAACAATTTTGTTTTTAAGTTTTGCAGGGGGCTGTGCTTCCTGCACCCCCCACAACCCCTGAAAATTAAATATTCCAACTCCGGGATCGCACTACATTGAGGAAGCCGGCTGGTAGACATACTCTGCAACACTTTTCAAATTCCAAATGACAAAATAATGCTTAAAATAAATAATAATGACATTAACTAAATACATAATAGTAGTAATGTACACCTCTATAAAATCACTTCCTTACTTTTTTGTATAACATTGTTGTATTCCACTTTTATGTTGCTCCACAACTGTTAGACTCAACGTCCTCCATTTTCCTTATGTACAAAGTAAAAATCTTTAAAGGGATAGTACACTACTTAAACAGATAGACATAAGAAAGCATCAGAGCATTTGACAATGTGTAATGTGATCATTTAAACGTTCAGGGATTTGCAAATTCAGGTTTTTGGTCTTGATCAAGTGCAATTTGATAATATATATATATATATATATATATATATATATATATATATATATATATATATATGTGTGTTGAAACTACAAAAACACGATAAAAAACAAACCAGGAACAAAAGTTGTGAAGCAAACTCCAAAAAACCAAAACCAATCGGAATATTCAACCACGAAACTTTAATAACAGTTGTTAAGCACTTTCGTTAAAAAACTTCATTGGAACAATATCATCAAACTGAAAAACACTACAATTTATAGCCCTCTTGTTCAAAGTCACATGATATAATTAAAACATTAAAGTTGTACAAACCTAATTATGTGTAGCTCAGCTAAACCCATATTAACATTGTAATAAGCAGTATACTTACGTATACTTATACTTTACTTACCTTAAGTAAGGGAAAATTCCCTTTTCCCCACTGTAGTGAGATCTCGGAGTGAGAATAATAAAGTAGGGGTGTGTGGGGGGCACAGCCCTCTATGTGGGGGGTGCAGGGGGGCAAAGCCCCCCTGCAGAAACGTAGATTTTTTTTTTTTAACTACACACACGGAAGTGCTTTTTGATGTTAAGCGCTTTCGTGTATGTGTGTTCAGTGTTTTGTGATTCGGACATATGCTAGTCAAGCATGTGTCCTAGACCCATATATATATATATATATATATATATATATATATATATATATATATATATACACACACACACACACACACACACCTTCAGGGACGACTCGTGCTATTGGACTGCGGGACTGCAGCCCTCCCAGCTGTAAAAACAACAAATAACTAAACAATAACTTAAACTAACTAAACAATAAATTAAACTAACTACAAAATAAAATTGTGAACTCCCGGAACATCGCTCATGTGCACACACACACGTTTCCAATAGCCAGACTGCTGGTGAATCATTCCGGAGCATGCGCACAGACTGCAGACTGTCTCACCAGCAGTCCGGATTGATAAGACAGGAAGTATTTTTTTTTTTTTTTATTTTATTTTATTTTACTTTTGTTGACCGGGATAGTCCGACTGGAGTAATGTCCATTTTCAGCGGAGGCCCGGGGAGAAAAGCTCCAAGACAAACAACAAGTTTGACAGTATTAATAAAAGGGACAATCAGACACTTACATATTGAATTATACAAAGATAGAGGATCAATTCAATGGTTGGTTAAGTTACAAAATAATAATAATAAAGTACCTCCAAAATATCCCAGAAGTCTATGTAGTTGTAACTGCATAGACTGCAAGGGGATCAGACTGCAACGTCCGCAGGCTGGTACTCTCGCAGCGCAAAGGACTGGTACTCTGCTCTCGCGGGATTTGCTGCAGTTGGATTATGTATTCGCTGTTGCTGCAGGGACTCTCTTGCTGTGTTTTGGACTTACTTGTTGGTACAAGGGTTATGTATTCATTGCAGGGACTTTGCTGTCGCTGTGTTTTGGACAACTTTGCTCGCTGGCTTCATCGACCAACTTTGATACAGGCACAAGAGTGTGTGTGTGTGTGTGTGTGTGTGTGTGTGTGTGTGTGTGTGTGTGTGTGTGTGTGTCTGTGTCCATCCATATCTGTGTGTAAAAGGATATCATATTTGGGAAACAAAGAATAAACTGTAACAGAAATTGTCAGTTATTGAAGACCACCTGTCTTTGAATCTTTCCCGTTTCTGTACTTTTTTTTCATTTGCTATACAAGGCCTGTGAGACAAGTGTTTTTGCCTAAAGTAGAATTTAACAAAACACTCACATCTGTAGCTCTTTGTGGTGCTGTTTCCAGTGCAACAGAATCACCAAGCTATTGCTGAAACATATTAGAAGAGGCTTATGATCGTCATGGCAACTTGGTTTGTCCTACATGACATGAGACTTCTCCATCAACCAAAACATTCCGTAGTAAGACTAGCCTTGTTTCACTGGTTGAGTTGAGCAAATAATGACCAGAATTAATCAATAGTCCTTTTCATAGTACTCATAGTGGCTGAGTATGCTGTATTAGCTCTTGCTTACAAAGTAGGGAGGATGAGTAATGTAGCGTACTGTCAACAGTTTCTCTTTCTAACCTTGAAGGTTATAAAGTTACCAAAAGCGCTCGCAGCATATATTTCACCAGATATTTTACATACCTACATTTTAGATTAGTTTGGTTGTTTTATTAAGTGGTATTGTTGCAGTGGTGCTCTTATTATTAATATTCCTGTTAAACTTTACTCACTGCAACTTGCACAGTTGCTTCATGGGTCAGCATATTATGTATAGGAGACTTCCATGATTTATTTGTATATCTGTGTATCACATTTTTAACATGCAGATGAAAATGACAGATTTGCGACATTTACTGAAGGTTTTTTTGAAGTTATAACTGTGGTTGTTTTTATATCACACTCATAGCTCTAAAGCTGTGTGTTAAGATCCAAATGGCACAATGGCTTACTTAACTGGTGGACTTGTGTTAGGTTCCTGTTGCATCTTACATGTTTTTTGGCATTTTTACACCTGTTTATGTTGCTAAACATGTTTATTTTTGTGAAATCTGGTGCTCTGATGTTACAAGTTGTATATTTCAGGTAGTTTGCATGCGTCTGTATCATGCTTTGTGCCTCGTCTTGCTTATTGGTAATACAGATCATATCTCCAGCCTCTAAGGATTTTATTTTACAGTATAATGTAATAGTGTCTTTATGGGGCATCTCTGTGTTTCTTAAAATATTTTGTTAAGAGGATGCTTTTCTGTATTGCCTGTCCATTTGATTTATGGTTGCTGCTTTTCATGGGAAGTCAAGTCTGGAAAATTCCCAGGATGCCTTGCAGTGATGGTGAAGATAAATATAAATGTTTTTATCATATTTATGACTGGCTTTCCTGTTTGCATTTGAAAGGGCTTATTATTCTTTTAGCTCAGACAACAGTAACTTACTGTAGTATTAAAGAACGAGTAAGCCATCGACATATGTCTTTTGTGTGTGTTACAGCACTTCCTGGCCTCTTAAAGGCAAGCTAAGATGGTTATGTTGTATTATTTTATTTTAATATAGCGAGTCTTTATTAACCAGGTAGTAGTCATTACACGGACTTTTCTGTTTTGAAGCAGTGGCCCATACATTTTGGATTGGTTAAGCATATACGGTAGTACAAGTCTGAAGGCAAAGGGAATCAAATCCCGGGCTGCAATATGTACCTTGCTGCCATAAGCCATTCTGTTGTGCTATCAGTCTGCATATGATACTGTTGTTCTGTGTTGTATTTATTTGCATTTGTTTGCCTCATATTTTGTACTGTTCTGTTCCTCATAACATCTATGGTTTCTGAATGCTTATTTCTGAGATGTTTCATGGTGCAGTGGTAGCATTGTTGCCTTATAGTTACAGGTTCTCTGGGTTGATTCTTGGCTGGGGTGCCTTCTGTATGGAGTCTGAGTGTCCTTCCTGTGTTTGTGTGGGTTTACTCTCATGTCCTCCCATGTTATAAAGATGTGTCTGCATTATTTCTTCCTGGGACTCTGCTGAAAATTCTTTTTTGTTCCAAGTCAGACTTTCCTGGTTAACAAATGTTAAATAAATAAAATTAACAGGCATTTGAATTTCAGACTTCAGGTTTCTGAATGTTTAATTCCTTAAATATTTGATGGTGCAGTGGTAGCCTTGTTGCCTCACAGCTACAGGGTCTCAGGTTTGATTCTTGGCTGTGGAGTCTGCATGTCCTTCCTTTGTTTGTGTGGGTTTGCTCATATGTCCTCTCATGTTACAAAGATATGTGTCTGCATTATTTCTTCCTAGGCCTCTGCTGAAAAGTGTTTTTTGTTCCGTCAGACTTTCCTGGTTAACAAATGTTAAATAAATAAAATTGTCAGGTATTTGAATTTCAGACTTCATATTCTTTAGAAAGTACATAGTAAAAGAAAACCTTTTATTCTAGCAATTTTCTAAGTTTATAAGATGAATATTTGAAATTTGCCCCTATTTTTTGGGAATGTATTCCCCCATTATTGGCTTTGTCCAGGTTTTTGTGCTAAGGTTGACAGCTATGGCAAGAACTGAATTCACTGAATATGTTTGAGGGCTGTATTTGTCCAGGTGTTTTGTGCTAAGAGGTTGACAGCTATGGTGAGAACTGAATTCACTAAATGATAGCCATTTACATTTCAGTCTTCCTTTCTTTTGCAAAGCAGCTGATTTGGCATAATGGTATGTTGCTCTGAATGTTATGTACAGGGACCTGGGTTCAAGAGTGGGCAGTAAAATGTATGGTAGTAGCACAGCATTTTATTCTAGCAACTTTCCAAGATTATGCAAGCAATGTTTAATGTGTCCCTGGTTTTGGGACTTTTGTCCCCCCCCTCCCCCAATAAATTTTGTTTTTTCCAGATTTATTGTGCTGCGAAGTTGAGATACAGTTGAGTATTGAGTAGATATTACAAGGAGCTGAGAGCTGCAGCGGAAGAAAAATTTAGTGCTGTTTATGCTGAGTCGGGTTGCATTGTTAATAGCACAACAGGTTGTGTACTTGCTTTTGATGCAGAAGGCTGTGGGTTCTACTCCCACAAGGGGTGGATGCTGCCGTACTAAGAATGTCCTATTTGGCGAAGATAGTAACTAGGAAACTGTTATCAGTTTACCATCCATTTCCTATTGCAGTATTACTAGCTTATTCTTTTAATGTAATATAGGCAATTTATTCCTCAGGGGCAACAGATACTTTATTTGCAGATGAAACAATGAAATATAAAGTTGTTTTCTAGCAGCAACCTCTTCATTAGTTACAGATCTCTTTAATGTGGAATTATTTAGATGACTTGCTTCTGCAGAGATTGTGCATATTTATTGATACTGGTGGATTGTATACATTTGAGTAGACTTTTTATGATGGAAATGTTCTCAATTCGGCAGTTTTGTCATTATTGGTGCATGCATTTTGTTTCATTGTTTACTGGAAAAATGTTCAAAACAATAAATTTAAAACACCCTCTAACAACTGTAGTGTATTATACAAGGAATATAATTTAATACAATCAGGAAAGTGTATCACACAACACACGTATCTTTTGTGTGCAAGGGGCCTATCATTTGAAAACAGCCCAAAGATAATCTTTATGCTACCCAAATGTATTTTCTTTGAATGTGGATTTCACTGCTGTTTCAATGAATGTGAGTTTCAAGGGCAGAGTTTTACTGCTGTCTATTTTCTTTGTGAGACTGCATTGCTTTGTTTAGCAGATGCTTTAGTGTTTGTGCTATAAAATACAAAATAAAACTTTCAAGTGAAATCCAAATCATCGTAGAAGTAAAGCAGTATGCACATTGCAGTGTTTATGGTAAATCGGGCGAAATAGCCAAGTAATGGGACATTGGAATGGCTGCAGGGGAGTGGCTCCATTCGACCATGAGTTTGTGAGGGGGAAGGATGGCAAACTCAGACAGTCCCGGCTCAGTTGAACTATACCTCTCAACTGTCCAGATTTTCACAGAATGAATAGATTTTTGCTTCTTCTTTTTGGTTTGTTCCCCATAAAATTTGTGGTTTTCTGTAAAATCATTTAGGAATTAAGTCACTAAATAATGACAGATACTGAGTTTCAGACTTCATAACCTTCAGAAAAGTGCATGCTAAAGCAAGACCTGTTCTATCAACTAAGTTTATACAAGAGCAATTTTTAGTACTGTTTGTATGTTCCCCCAATATATTTGGCCTCGTCCAGATTTCCTGCTTTAGGTTGAGAGGTACGTGCAGATTGCTTTATAGAACTGGGCATATCCAAACATCTGAACTGTCCCTGATTTTGGCTCAAAATGTTGTTCTCCCTCAAATACCTCTGCAAAATGTCAGTTTTGGAAGAAAACGTGGAGGGTTTACAATTAATAAATAATCAGAGTTATAGATTACGTTTATTTCAGAAATGCATGTAGATTTGTTTATTTTTTCAGCTGCTCAAGCTAACAGTGCTAATATTAAAAAGTGCCCCTTCTTTGACAGGTTCCCAGCTGTATTGTGTGGCTATTTTTATATTTTTGCATCACATTTTTTGGTACATTTTTCATAAAATTGTGGTTTTCTGGCAAATTAGTGGCAAATCATTAAAGATTGAAGTAAGAAAATAATGACAGACATTTCAGTTTCAGATTTCATACCCTTCAGAAAATTCATACTAATGCAAGACCTACTATTCTATTAGAAAGTTTATAAGAACAATATTTAAATATTGTCCTTAATTTTGGGCCTGATTTCATCCAGATTTCTTGCTCTGAGGTTGAGAGGTATGACAAATGTGTCAGGGCCTTTGCAGTCAGCCAGAGACATTTCAAGTTGTGACATACTTGTTGCACCCCACTCCCCCATGTAGTGACTCTGGATGTGTCCAAGCAAGGCATGGAGCAGTTATGCAGTGTAGGTGTGCAGAGTAACCCCCCCCAGGGTTGCCAGATTTCCAGCCCCCCCAGGTAGGGACAAAAAAAAAAGAAGGTCTCTCACGGCAAGTGAAGACCAAAAAAAAAAAAAAAAAGGTCTTTAATGCGGAACACAGTTCCACATTAAAGAACAGTAGCTCAGTAGCTCTGCACTAAACACGGAGCTTCTCGTGTTTAATGTGGAACACAAGAAGCTCCGTGTTTAGCAATTTTTGATTGGCCCGTATGCCAGGTATAATGGACAATCAATAAAAAAAAAAAACACAAACAAAGCGGAGGCTGGCCGGGATTTAAACCGGCAGGGCAGGACTCGGGATCAGGCTGCTGATCTCGGGACAGTCCCACCCAAATAGGGACGTCTGGCAACCCTGAACCCCCCTGATCCAAGGTAGACACAAGTACTACATTGGCTTTTCATCTGTCTTGCTTGATTTTGCAGAATGTTCTCGTTTTCTGTCATATTTTTATACTGTTGATTATGCTTCTTATTATTCAGAAAGTGCTGCCGCGGTGGTACAGCGGTAGCATTGTTACCTCACAGCAAGAGGTTCTCCCGTTCGATTCTCGGCTTGGCTTGGGAGTGCCTTCTGTGTGGAGTCTGCATGTCCTCCCTGCGGTTGGGTAGCGTTCGAAAGACATGCGTGCATAAATGGGCGTGCCTTCGTTGAAGGTTGGGCGTCGAGCTGGCACCTCGGCGTTTCTTAAAAATCTACTGCCAATCATTAGCAGACCGAAGTTCTACTGTGGCGACCCCTTACCAGGAAAAAGCCGAAAGACAAACAACATTATTCAGAAAGTGCCTGTTGCTCTATGTTTAAGCAGCAATGATTTCATGATCATCAGCTAAGCTTGTCTGAGATTGTAAGATGCAAGTAAGCTTACTGTTAAAGAATTACCAACATTGAAGCCTTTTTGTTGTTGCCATGCAGAGAATACTTGCATAACTAGATAATGTATAAGCCTTGGGTATTGAAATGCATATGACATGATTTAGAATAAAGGACATGATTACAGTATTTTAAGAAGCTCATTACCTTTGTTGGAACCTTGCAGTCATCTTTGCAGGCTTTACCCATAAACTAAACAGAATGTCAATATATCATGTGTGGTCCATAACCTGTGCAGTAATCCTTTAAGCAATTTATCTTGAGCTTGTTTCTTGTTTGCTGTTCATTTTTTACTTTGATCATGTTTTCCCAATGAAACAAGTAGATAGTTGTCAGGCAGCAGGTCTTTTTTGGATAAGAAACATTTTTACAAGTGGGGGGTATCATTGCTACTTTCAGCATGTTACTTGGTACTTTTTACAAAGCTGAAAATAAATTATAATTAGAACTGCAGTGCAAGGAGAAGTGGTTTGAGATGAGTGCTCCTTGTTTTTCTTGTAATTGATTTTGACTGGCATTCCAGTAATGTATTTAAAAAGTAATTCATTTTTTCATGCCTCACAACCTTTTTGTTTCCATCTAGATATTAAGTAAGCTGTCATGCAGCCAATGCACTGAAATATTTTCTTTTCTTCTACACTTTATTTTGTCTTGATTGGACTCTCATAATAATGGTTTGGCACCCAGGGCAGCATATTTAAAGCTCCAGTTTTTGTGGTTTTGAGCATAGCGCCTCCCTTTCTAGTTGGCTGCACCCCTTCCCATTGGCCACACTCATTCAGCTGTCTCCTGCAGCCCCCCTTCGATTTGAAGTCACCAGCTGCCACTTCACACCTTAAAAATAGAAAAAACTATATATCTTGACTTCGATCAATATTTGCGTTTGAATTAGAAAAGCATACATAAAGTTTTATAAAGAACACATACTGTATTTACAAATTACATGGATGAAGTTTTAAATTTAGACTAGATAAATGCTTCTGTAAGTAAAACCTCAGGTGTTGATTACCAAGTATATGTAAATGTGATCAAATGTTACTGATGGCAGCTCTTGCCAATACCTTCTATGTGGGATTAATATATGACTAAAATTAATATGGATGAAAAGGAGTAGGAAACAGGAATGAATGTAGTGGGGTGGTTAAGGAATTGGTGCATGGGTATATTTTTGGCATTGAACAGGTGATTCTGAGTTGCGGAGGAAGATTTTATGTTATGTTTGAAATTATTTGGATTTTTCTGTTTACCAGATAGAGACAGGGAGGGAATTCAAGATTTTTGCTATAATGACTCACCATGAAAATAATGTAAGTGAGTTACTTTTGCGAGTACCTTGTTAGATGAATGGAGCCCTGATTTGGGTTATACCAAAAAAAAAAGTGTTGAAGGATGCACATACTTGTATCCACAAGGTAGGGGATTGTGTGTGCAGTTTTTAATTGGTTATATTTAAGGAGACTGGGGAAGTTAAGCCTGTTTAGCTATCTGATACTTATGCACTAGTGTGTTTTACTGGGAAAACTGCTGGCAAGGTCTGCAGTTCTATTGTCTGCTCAAGTTGTGTTAGCTGAGTTGATTGCAGGTTGATGAAATCTGGGGAGGAATATGTCATGGGTGGTAGAGGACAGGCTGCAGCAGTAGATAATTTGGCTTGTTCAGACAAACATTTCATAGATCTATAGAGCATTCATAGGTTTGTAGGGTTACTTGATGAGTGTGTAAGTCAAACTTTGGGTGTTCATCAATGGTAACTCCAAGCAATTTATTGTGGTGAACAATCTTAATTGTGGTGTCATCAGATGAATGAAGGGATAGTGAATAGTGTGAAGCTAACATAGAGTTAGCAGTAGAGAGCATGTTTTTTTTTGTGAGGGTGGCTTAGTACCAGATTAGATTCTTGCAGCCAGTAATCTATAGTTGAGATGTAGTGTTGTATGGCTTTTTATTATTCAGAGATAGATGGACCAGAGCAAAAAATGTAGTGTTGTATGGCTTTTTATTATTCAGAGATAGAAGGACCAGAGCAAAAAATGGTAGTCTTCTGGATATTAGATAAAAGAGGGACTGGTTAGTACAGTAGGAAGGTCAATGAATAGTGTGTTGAAAAGGAGTGGGCGAAGAACAGATCTTTGAATAACACCACCAGTGATGGGAAGAAAGATAGATGTAACCCCTTGCCATTGTACACTTTCATTTTTCTATGGTGAAGGTAGGATTTAAAACAGAGGACAGCCTTGTTTGACAGGCCTAATTTGGAAAGTTGTAGCTGGAGTAAAGAGTGGCAGACAGTGCCAAAAGCTTTTGAGAGGTCAAGGAATACCATGGAGACAAGGAGATTGTTGTTTCTGTACTTATGTGTTGCACCCAGGAAGGATAGAAGAGCAGTGTCAATTCTGTGAGAGGGCCAGAAACCATGATGGGATATTGTCAGGCTATTCTGTTTGAGAAGAAAAGTTAGCAATTGTAATGGATACAATTTTCTAGGAGTTTTGAGAGTAGATTATCACTATAGGTCTAAAGTTAGTAATGTCAAAGGAGGGACCAACTTTGTGAAGTGTCAAGATAAAAGATTGTTTCTAGGGTGAAGGAAAATTGGATTCTTGGATTGTTTATCAGTATGGAAATGGGATAGCCCAGGGTATCTGCTGTTAGTTTTAGACATTCAGTGGGTATATTGTCTGGGGCAGTGATAGTGACTTTTAGTTTTGTGAGGTACTGTTAGATGGTTTTGGTGAGTACAGGTTGGAAGGCAATAGAGATGGCATTAGAGATGAAGGAATAGGATGGGGTTCTATACTGAGGTTTACATTTGATGCAGAGATGACTGCATTAATAAAATGAAGGTTGAGGGTGCACGCTACACTGAAGTGAGATTCTGTAGGAAGTGATTGTACTGGAGTGGTTTGCCTGTGGAAAACAGCTTCATATAGAAGGAGGAGCTTTAGAGTATTCCAGCTGTAAGCTTGAAGAGATGAGAAGAAGAGATCTGTTGTTAAATTTAGAAAGATTCCTGACAGATTTGTAATTTGCTGGCATACTGTGTTTGGGTAAGTAGCAGAGGGCAAATGCAAGCTTGTATTCACAAAGAGAATCTGTTAGGACAACTGTGTGAGATTAGAAGTTAGGATCCGGTGTAGTGTGGATGAGGAGCCTGTGGATTTGTTGTATCTGATGGCAGAATTAATTAACTGAATGAAGTTATTGAGATTTATACACAGGTGTTGGTTAGGGAGTGATGTCTTGCACCAGCTGATGTTCACATTGCTTAGATGATGCTTTCAAGTGCTATGTTGATGAATACACAAGAGAGAATATTTTCCAAAGTTGGAACTATGAGTAAGAGGAAGGTAGAGAGCTATTATGCAGATGAATTTGACTTTGTTAATTTTAATGTGGGATACCAGGCATACCTCTCAACTGTACAGATTTTTGCAGAATGTCCAGATTTTGAACTCATATTTTTGGTTCGTTTTTCATAAAATTGTGATTTTCTGGCAAATTAGTGGTAAATCATTACAGAATCAAGTTAGAAAATAGACAGACATTTGAGTTTCAGACTTCATATCTTTCAGAAAGTTTATGCTAATGAAAAATCTGTTATTCTATCAACTTTCTAAGTTTGTAAGAGCAATATTTAAAAAGTGTCCCTATTTTTGGGTCTTTGTTCCCCTATTACTTGTGCCTTTGTCCAGATTTTTTGTTCTAAGAGATTGAGAGGTATGGTCCCTGTGTTAATCCGTAATGAAATATCCTATATTATCATCACTTAGGGGTGCTTAACAAAGGCTTGTTAAGTAACTTTCTGACATCAGAAAGATGCTTAACAGTCTTGTAGTGCATCATAATAAT
Organism: Protopterus annectens; assembly: GCF_019279795.1. Classification (NCBI taxonomy): domain Eukaryota; kingdom Metazoa; phylum Chordata; order Ceratodontiformes; family Protopteridae; genus Protopterus; species Protopterus annectens. The sequence continues at coordinate 359,289,660 of NC_056741.1, forward strand.
GTATCACATTTGGTTACAGATTAGCCTTAACAATCCCATGATCAATAATTATGTATTATCCCTAATGAGAATAACTGGGACCATGCTATAGATAATTTGAGTGGACATATGCATGGGATAAAACATTTAGGAGCTACCTCTGTCCATTAGTAGTACGGGAGCAGTCCTGAAGAAAATTTTCTGTTTCACATCCATAGGTTTAAGTTGTGCTTGAATAAGGACAGGGATGAACTTTGTCTTATGTGGCTGTGGAGCCTGTTCCACAGCAATAGTATCCTCTGCAATATATACCTGTCCCAGCAAACCATTCTATTGATATTACAGAAGAGGTTTAGATCCCTAAACCAAGTTGGGTTTGAATATAGACAGGGATGAATTTTGTTTTATGTGGACAAGGAAGCTATTTCAGAGCTGTGGTATCCCCTTTGATATATATATATATATATATATATATATATATATATATATATATATATATATATATATATATATATATATATATATATATATATATATATACCTGTCCCTCCAAACCATTCTGCTGATGTTGCCGAAGAGCTTTACATCCCTTGACCAAGTATGTCTGATGCCATTTGACTTTTTGATGTGCACTAAATCTATCAGTAATGTGTCAGAGGATGTCTTATATGCCAGACACAGGTCACTACTTAACAGTCTGTAGGATACCTAGTATAGTGACAGCATTTTAAGTCAGTCCATGTAGGACATGCCGTTTAGGCCTTGCTTCCTTTCAGTAAGGTATCTCTGTGGGTATTCAAGTTGTTGCCTGAGTCTGGAGAGATACGCTCTAAATGGGGCATTATATTCAAAGACTGGCCTAATGAGGATCGAGTAAAAGGGGACAGGACTGAGTAAAAGGGGACAATGACATCCCTAGATTGAGACACAATCCCTTTTTTATAACCTGTGCAATATAGAAGGACTTTCTTACAAAAATAAACACATGTTGGTCAACAGATAGGTCAATGTCCACAAAGTTCCCAAGTCCCAAACAATAGAGTCAATTCTTATGGGAGTAATGTCAATGTGGTAGCTCCTTGGGGTGGATGACTTCCCAAAGGATACAAAAATGCATTTTTTGGCAATTAGTTTCAGTCCATGATTTTGGCACTATTTTATTTAGTTATTTTATATTTGTTTACCGGGGATGTCCGACTGGGCCAGTGGCCCTTTTTCAACAGAGACCCAGGAAGAAAAGCTCCATTACAAAAACACATTGCAAACAATAGAAGAAATTGACAACAATCAAGAATGCATAACTTTTTTAGATATAGGTAGTAAATAGTTTATACATAAACAATAAAAACTGAGAGAGTAATATAAGGTGGAAAAAAAAGGAAGCTAACAAATAAACTAGCATGAAATAGCTTGTGCCATCATAGAGAAATGACTGATCAACAGATTAAATATAATGGTACTGGTGATAAATATTTATGAGATACATGCATGGTGTATGTACAAGAATATGGTTGATTGTTGCTGCTCTGGTGTTACTTGTTCTAAAGAGTGATAGCTAAGGCAATATTGAGGTTAAGTACAAGAAGGAGCGAATATGATGACACTGTAGAAAGCTTGAAATAGGTATAAAAAGGTAAGAACAGTAGTGAGCTTGAGATAGGTTGAGAGAAATTAGAATTTCGTGAGAGAATAGATAGTTTGTATTAGAATTTCGTAAAGGAAGAAATTACATGCATCTGGAGCATTTCTCCCCGGGCCTCCGCTGAAAACAGGCTCTGTGGAACCTAGTTGGACATTCCCGGTCAACAAATGTTAAATAAATAATAAATAAATATAAATTATTTAGATTAATTAGAAATTAGAACTAGCTATTTATTTGGGACAAACCTTCCTGCAGGATGACTAAGTTATTTGTGGATTCAGTGAATACTCCTAGCTTTCAGTCATCTGCAAAGTTAGTCAGTCAGAGCCCTTTGGCATTGGCTTAAACTTCAGAAAAGTAGATGCCAAACAGGAGAGACCCAAGCACAAAACTCTAGTAAAATCTTTGTGCTTTTTTTTCCTGTAACCAGTAACACATGGAGCAAAAAGAATTATGACTGGGTTTTCTGTCCTAATTCTCTACATGGATACCAAAATTCACCTCTCAAGCTTCATTCCAATGCTGCATTTCCTGTCGTGAACAAATAATACCATGGTCACAATCGGAGGCCAAATTAGAACCATCTATGCCTTTTTCCCATTTTTGAAACATAATCACGGCACGTTATGCATTACAAATCCTGTTAACTATGGAAAGCTATTAAGATTTACTTGTCTGAATAACTGTTTCTTTGTATGCTTATTTATTTATCTGTTATAATGTTTAATCCAGTGTGGTACAACTCATTTACAGCAAAGGCCTAGGGAGACAATCTCCACCATTCAGCACACACATATAATAGACAGTTTAGCACATATATAAAATAGACTTAAAAACTCATCAACAACATATAGCCTAAAGATAATTAGTACATGTACTTCTCAATCATTCAGTCAGTTTGAATTGGTATTCATTTATACCGAGTCACTTACAGTTATTTATTTTTTAACCAGGTAAGCACACACAGTACATGTGTAGTTTTACATAGGCAACACAGATGTACTTTATCAGGAATCTCAAACTCCAGTCCAAATGCAACCCTCTTCTGCTGTCAGGGAGTATATATTTATATTGGCTATCTATTACTTATCCCAGTCTCATGAACTTGAATCCATTACCTTACAAAGTACATTGATTCTCTTGTTTTTGCTTAGTTCATGTATCATTAACCGGGGAACAGGGTTTCCTTCCTTGCACCCACATTTGCCAAAGGTATGGCTCTTTACATTACTTAAACAGTGCTGTCTGGCCCCCCTGTCAACAGAGGTAAAAAGAATGGCATGCCAAAATTCTCACACACCTCTCTGCATATATGAATTTATCTTTTGTTTGCTTAGTGCTGACATATATGTTTTCATTATTTTCACAATGTTTCTTGAATGCCTGCTTACCAGTCAGTTAGCCCTCTTCCAATTATTTAGTACAAGACCACACATCAGACTATGAAGTCCTCCTCCTGGTACCTGCTTTAAAAACTTTCCTCAAAGTTACTGCATTAAATATATAAAGTTCTTATAATAAATGTAATGATTAGCTTATTTTGTTTTTTTTCAAAAACATTTTTATTTTGTTTTTATTATAAACATACACAAATGTACATATAACAAATACAATAAAACAATAACAAAACTATTTACAATATTTGCATTCATCCATGATAAACAATCCTTTTATCCATGAGAAGTTATCAGTGTTTGTTCAAAAGGCTTTCCAATTTGTGCCATGCTATATTTTTATGGGTAATGTTATGAGTTCTATAACAAATGGTTTGCAGTTCTTTTTTAGAAACAACTTTTGTTAAATTAATAAAATCTTTAAACATCAAATCTTGTTTACTTTTCCAGTTCAAAGTTTTCTGGCAATTGCAAGAATTGACCAGAGTAACTGAATCTGAGATTTAGGTATTACATTAGGTATAGGAGCATTGAATAGGATTAGTAAGTTAGAAATATGACAGTGATCAGACCATGAAGCATTTACAAAATATCTGAAGTCTTTCCCGTACTGTACAACAGCTCTACATTCAATGAACATGTAAACCCAGTTGGCCTCTAGTAATTCATCACATTTCCAACATTTACTTTCACTGTTTTTGAGTATAAGATTTATTTTATGTGGAGTATAGAAATTTCCATGTATACAATCTCCAATATAATGAATTTCCATGTATACAATCTCCAATATAATGAAGAAGAGGTACCATATGTAGAATCCAATAACAATTTTTTGGATTTATCAAATATTTGTTTTCCATTAATCTTTACATAGTAATTCCAAAAATCTGAGTCCTTCTCTTAGTATCTTATAGATAGGTGAGATACTTAATTTTTGATTATCTGTCTTTTCAAGACACCTAATAAAAAGCTGGATCAAACTAGGTATAGATTCAGTCTCTAGGTTGATTGATACTCTCATTTTATTTTCTATAAACTGCCGTAATGAGTGTATAAACAACCAACTATCTTGACTATTATCAAAACTACATAAAAGAGAGTTTAGTGGTTTATTACTCTTATTTTCAATAAACTGATGCCAGAATATCAAGTTATTTTCCTTTAATTTTTGCATTGCATTGATGTTGAAAGAATCTAGGCAATCAGGGGAGTATGCTGTAGGGAATATAAGAAATAGAAATTGTTTAATGTTGTAATTACAATCAATTATATTTTTAAAGTTATTAAATATTTGATCAATGCCATAAGAAAAATGATCAAACTTCTTTCACGTAAAAGCCAATGAACTCTACTTATTTCATATTGTTCCTTAAATTGATTTTCAATAGTTCTGACATCAGTTATATGAAACTCATGTATTATTTTCCAGCCAGATATATAGGTAGGTGTGATCTAATGTAATATTATATTAATTATAACTGATTTGGAATAAAGATCTAAGCTAGGGAATGCTATCCCATTACTGTTCTGAGCTCTAATGTGCTATTTATATGCAATCCTAGGTTTTAAGGGGAACCATAAAAATTTAAGTAGCATGGAATCTAATTTTTAAATAAGTTTTTGGGAGGGGGTAGTATCAATGACTGTATATAAAACATTTTAGGTAAAATTATCATTTTAATTAAAGAGAGCCTATTCTCCATTGTGAAGAACATTTTATTACATCTTTTGATTAGTTCACTAATGGTGGTTATTAAATTATTGTAGTTTGGTTTATCAGACTCTTTCCATGTACTCTTTATGCTGACACCCAAATATTCTAATACATCATTCTCCCAATTAAACAGGCTATTCTCTCTTAGGTTTTTGTTTATCTTTTTGTTAAAGCTTATTAAGTTTTTGATATTCTAACCCTCAAATTTAAAGCCTGGTTTTTGAACAGGTTAAACTTACATGAAATGATGATTTTCAAACTGCCAGTTTTGATTAGGAAAGATGTGTAAGATCCCCTCTAGTACTCCAGTTTAAAATAGCAATGTCAAAAAGCAACTAAACCTATTTTAGATGGGATAAATCTCTTTAATTACTATCACAAGTGTGTCATCATTGAAGGTTGTGCGTCAGGGCTGGCAACTCGGCACGTAAAAATCAACTGCCAATCATTAGCGGACTGGAGTTCCGCTGTGGCTACCCCTATCTGGGAAAAGCCGAAAGACACACACACACACACACACACACACACACACACACACACACACACACACACACACAAAAGTGTGTCATCATGCTCTGACCTGAGTAAGCCTTATGGGCTAGAAATATACTAAAATGATGACAAGTGTTATTCAGCAACTGAGCTGGCCATCCATAATACACGGCCTTGCTAATCATACAACAGACCAAGTCCTTATCACCATAAAACTGAGATGATCTTTTGTGAAATAAAGAAAAGAGGCTGGTTTTACAACTCAGATGACTCAGGCTATGAACTACCAATTTTCTTCATCTTACGGTCCTAGATTTGATTCTGGCATATTATATTACTTTAATTAAGTCACTAAACCAGATGAGTACTCCTAAGACAGTCCTGCGAAAGAAACTTGTGTCATCTAGGTTTACTTAAATAAAATTAAATCAAAATAGAAATAAAATCTTATGATGGCCAAATAGCATGGTCTCCAAGTCTTCTACATTCAAGCTAAGGTTATTATGGAGTTAAAATGGAATGATGTGAATACCCCCACCAGTGATGTGGCCCATGATACTTTTAAGAAGAAGTCGATTTTAATAGGAGAATTCCTAATAAATTAAATGTCAACTCTGTTAATGACTCAGGTGAGTATGATTTTTCTCAGGACATAAGGCAGCCATTACCTATGTTCCAAAATTATCAAGAAGCTCAGTAATGACAACTCACATAGTTCCCGACCTAAGAATTCATCCCTCATTAAGCAGTGTATTTTAACCTGCCATCTTCTCAACCCTTCACTTCATTTTAACTTTCAGAATTTCTTTATGCTCATATTCTGCTGGTGGCCTAGTTTCCATAATCGTAGGCTTCTCCTTTGAGGCAGGAAATACATCATAAGAAAAATGCTGTCTACTCTCCGCCCCCAACAGATTTGCACATGTAAGCTTTTGTTGCAAACTTTTAGTAGACAAGCAGGGGTTAATTTCCATCAAGCTTAAAAATAACTATTACAGGTCTTTTACTGAGCATCTCTGTGCAAATTTTGGTCAGGAGCTGATTAGATGATCCCTTAGCATCAACTGAAGGCGTCATTCCAAAAGCAAATAGCAGTCAAACTCCAGTTTCTTTTTCCCTCTGGTCTTAATAAAACAATCAACAACCTAATATGAAGGTATAAAAGTTTATTTTAATATTGTTATGAAACAACAGACAACTACCATCTTTAAGTACTGTATCCAGGATGTATGGATGAAACAATTAGTGGTAATACAGATTGTCCCATTCAGCTAATGATATGTTCTAGAAAACTGTCCCTCATTGGTTTGTTATCGTACTGCAACTAAATAGATGAAAAGGCAGAAAATGGAATGTCTGTCAGTCATAACAAAACAGTCTCTCCAACTAGATTGGTTACTCCCCCACTTGTGGGCTACATCAGGAGTATCATGGGAAGGCCATCTTTACATACTTGAGGGTCTCATTCAGCCCATAGAGTTGGTTGGTTGATACCGCCTCACCATCTGAGTAAGCCCTTTCCCAGAATAACGCAGTCTGCCATTGGAAACTGAGGAGATAAAAGGCAGTAGCAATGAATGAAGCTCACTACCTGGTCACTGCCTCGGCCCTCGGTGCTACACCACCAATTGCACTGTGACTGCACAGAAATATTGGCAAACATATTAATATTTTTTACTCTTCTTGAATGGGTTATGTTCACTAGGTCAGTGGCCTGCAATGTTAGAATTATCCATTATAATGTATTAAATGTCCCACTAAATGCACTTATCCATTTATGTTTATAATTTTCAGATATTCTAAATATTAAAGTCAGATTCTGTCTATCTATCTTTATAACAAGCAATCCCTCTGCCAATTGGGACTGCACAAAAATAAACTCAGCTTTTTTCTTATATGTTGTTAGCCAAATACCTCTCTAATAATTAGGATGGCACAAAACTGATGAGTACTTTACAAAGTAAGAGGCAGGAAACTAGTGGCTAGCCATAGTGACAGGCTGGAGAGAGGGTAGAAAGGTGAGGAAGATAGGATGGGAAAAGAAGGGGTTATAAATGGAATGATAAGTGGTCCTTACTTTCAGATGTGTATCAGCAAATGCTATCAGGTAATATATCTCTGCACTGCATAAAGTAATCTATTTTCACTTATTACCTATGTTATTAATGAATACTTTAAGATATCGACACAATTTTCTATGAAAAGTTGGATATGCCTGGTAACTTCTCAAGTTATCAAGACTGCAGATTCCACCTAAAGGGAACAGCAATGCTAAATGTCATATGCACACTTTAATAACTGGGTGTGAGAGATAGTATGTAAAAGGCTAGGTTTAGCTAATTTAAAGCTTCTTATTACAAAAGTTGGCATACAAAAAAGACATGCACATTTGCCTCATTCTTTCCAGATACTATCCATCTCTGGTATGTTCTTAATGACACTTCATCACCACATGTTGAGTATTTTTTTCCTGTGCATGCATGTGTATTTGTTGGGGGGATCTGCAACTGAATGATAAATTATGAGAAAGGCACAAAAAATAATTTTAGCAGTAAAAGTTTCTGCAAACTTTGCTTTAACTTAAGCAAGCATGAGGCATTATTACTATATACAATGTGATTAGGTACAGATTATTTTTTGCCATCTTATGGTGAATACATGTTCTGTATTTCATGTCTTTATTCAATGTGAATCATTGATTATCAGTCAAACTCCAGTTTCTTAGTAAATCTTTATTAAGACATTCCTCTGGTCCTAATTAAACATTGGTCATCAACTACCTAATATGAAGGTGTAGGTCTATTTTACTGCTGTGGATAATTAACTGAATAAAAAGTTAAATTATACAAGTCATGTGTGTCACTGTAGTCCCAACTTGTCTTGCTATACCAGATTTTCTAGGGATGGTTCACATAACACAGTCAGAACAGTATACATCAGTTAAGTTGCATCCATGGGGCAACAGGCTGAATGGAATGCATGATGTTCAGACAATTGGCCTCCAAGAAAATTCTGCAATGTTGCCTTACAGACCTTGCATTTAAAATGTTTGCTGGAGAATGGGAATTATATAATGAAGTAATTAGCATAACACTGTTAATGTGTAATATTAGAAACACAATACAAAGTTCCAGGCTCCAGTTTACCTTTGCCAGGTGCCAGGGTTTTCAGTAAATAGAGCCTTCCAGAATAATACTTCTGTTTGTTGCAGGCCCACAGTTGCATTCTAGCCAAGAGCTCTGGAGTATTTGTATATGTTCATAGAACACATTAATTTACTAAGAAAGTATAGGTCTAGCTTACCTTAAATTCATCTGTCTCATTTTCTGTCTCAGAGAATATGTTGGCAATTGTTAACCTCTTAATTCTTTCAGGAATTATTGCTCTACCTTCAATACATGCTTTAATGATAAACTACTTGGGAAGAACAAACATTTTCATAAAGTAAGTACAGAAACTACCTTATTCAAGATCCAGCTGTGAATTCATGTTGATATCAAAGGATGATAACAAGGTACTCTTCTTTGCATTAGAAAAACAAAAGAGGATCCCCCTCAAATGTCACATGGTATCAATAAACACTAAAGCAGTGATCCGACCACACGACACAGAGAATGTGCAGGACATAGAGAATGTACTTGCAGAAACATGTTACGCTAACTTTGCAGTGGGCAAAGGTATATGTTAGTGTTATATGCAGAAAGGGAGACAGTTCGTATACAACTACAGATATAATAACTACTGTCACAAGTAAAATTAAAATCTCAGAATATATGGGAACAGACAGGGTATCTGCTAGTTCACTAAATCAGGGGAAACCAGGGGTAAACACCTATCAGCCATGTAAAGCAAAATGTTAGCATGTTGATCTATCCCCTGTCATATAGCTGTACTGAGGGGTAATTCTCAAAGTAGGGGTGTTCACATCAGAACACTGATTAAGCTGAATGCCACTTCAGGTGAACCTGAAACAAAAATCTTGTTTTTATTTTAGGGACCAAGCGCTCTTGCACTTTCTGTGTGGGAGAAGCACCCTTTTCCCTTCTTACCTTATATAAATTAATTACAGAGCTGCACAACTGTGAGGGTAAGTTCGACTATTTGTGGCATTGGGACTTGCAGTATTTTTTTTAAATACCTTTATTGAATTATCACTTGTGACATAGGCATATTTACAGTTATGTAAAAGTAATAAAACTGTATTATGCTTCACATATATTGCTATATATCATATAACCATCACATATGACATAAACAATCATACATTTATATGAATGAAAACAAACCACACTGACACAATCCTAGTTGCAAGCATTTTACATCACAAACCATACTGACACACTCCCAGTTGCAAACATTATACATCACTTATAATCTACCCAGTCATTTGCAGTCAAACATTACATAGCTCATTTAAGTCGTGCTTTCTTTTAATTCGTATTCCTCTCCTGTATGTATTGTTCCCTCAATTCCCATTTTTTCTTATGTGGTTTGTGCCTTCCTTTTTCTAAAGAACTCAATTCCAGTTCTTTTATCTCTGTTACTATATTCACTACTTCTAAAATAGTTGGTTTAGATTTTGATTTCCATTTTCTAGTAATTGCTTTTTTAGCAGCCACCACAATTAGACACAGCAAGGCCTTACCATGTCTAGGCAATTCTGATTCTGTATCATAGCTCAGAAAAATCATCTCCCCTGTCAGACTAATCTGCCCACCCAGCATCTCTGACAGTGCATCCCACATGGAATCCTTAAAGTCTGCCAACTCACTGCACTCCTAGAAAATATGTTCCCAATTACCGCTTTCCTCCCCATCACACCTCCAGCATTTAATATCAACCTGAGGTAAAATTCTCTGGAGTCTACTAGGAGTATAGAAATATCTATGTAAGCATTTCCAAGCAAAAATCCTACATCTTCTAGATTTTGTTGCATATTTTAGTTGTCACATCCCTGCAGTTCTGGACCCATCAGTCTGATCTCTCTTCTTATTCTATGCCACATCATAGACAGGGTGAACATGAGACCCCCTTCTTCCAGAAAAGGAACAGGATAGATTTATTGAGGAGAACTCTTGTCTTGTGTATTATGTGATATTATTTGAAGAGGTAACAGCAGCACATGATAAGTATCTGACAGTGTATACCTTATCTTGACTTTCATAATTCATTCTGCACTATTTCAAATAAGGGGATAGTTGTTAAATTAAAAGCAACAAATGCCAATCCAGGCATAATTCAGTGTCAAACCTCTACTTATACAGCAGATCAGAGTCAGCCCTACCTGTCTATCCTGAACAGAGTCACCGGTAGTGTCACTGCTGGTCATGGTACTCTCCTGGGATACTTCTTTTTGGAATGTTCTTCTCAGATATAAAAGAAAGAAATGGGCTCAGGATAACCAAGTGCACTGATGATTGCAACCTACTGCTGTAAACATTGGCAGAAGTTCTCCAAGATGCTGTACAATAAATGCACACCTGATGTAGTAGTAATGACTTCAGTTTTAAAGTTAGTAAATGCAACTTTACCATACTTCATTAGATTTGTTTGTCTTTTCTGCTTTTCCCGGTTAGGGGTTGCCACAGCAGAACTCTGGTCTGCTAATGACTGGCAGTCGATTTTTATGGTGCCGAGTTGCCAGCCCGATGCCCAACCTTCAGCAAAGGCACGCCCATTCACGCATGTCTTTCAGAGGCCACATGACCGCGGGGAGGACATGCAGATTCCACACAGAAGGCACTCCAGCCAAGAATCGAACAGGAGAACCTCTTGCTGTGAGGCAACAATTCTACCGCTGTACCACCACGGCTGTAGATGTATTAGACTCACCAAAAGGACAAATTATGATTACAAAATAAACTATCATATCATTAAAAATAAATCATCATTAAATATCTAGGAACAGTAGTAAACAACAACTAAAACACTGACCAGTGTCTATCTGCTTGCATCAAAAAATATATTCTCAATCCAATTTAATTCTAAAGGGCATGTCTAGTTACTCAGCAAAGATCATTGTATAAATAGATAAAGGTGAACAGTAACTATTTCCAAACTAACATGCCCCCACCATACCCTTTAAAAACCTACTAACACACTCCCTTCTAATAAACACCCATGATACAAAACCACCAAAGACACCACTGGATTGGGATGGCGTGAAAAGGCTATAGTAGTCAGTAGCCTAGTGTACAGTTATGAATCTATGAACCTATGAACTTTGCAGATCAGTGTTTCTGTTTCAAACCACCACTTCACTATTTGCAAGACTTCTCATCTTCCCCACGTTTTGTACCAGGTAGGTGTCAGTTTCTTTGAAATATAAAATTCACTTGAAACAATAGCAGCATTGTTTATGTATGCATTTTTTTGTTTAAAATAAAGTTCTTTAATACTGTACTCACTTCTTATTTTGGTACAACATGCCAAAACTCAGTTATCCAAATGCCACTACTTGAAGGAAACTCACTAAAGTGCAACTGTGCAAAATGGTATAAACTCCATTTACAAATACAAACCAAAAGAAGTTAACAATGGTATAAATTCACACACACACACACACACACACACACACACACACACACACACACACACACACACACACACACACACACACAAACAAACACAGAAATACATTATTAGAAGCGGTAGACCTCCCACATTACTTTTTACCCCCACAAGTCTATAGCTGTACACTAAATTCACACCACTCTAGCAGTGAAAGCACAAAAATTACTGATCTACCAATTCATAATTGGAACAGTTTTCTAAGAGAGAGTTATAAAGTTAAAACTGCTACCACACATACACGGATTATTTTTGAGACTTTACTCATTGAAGTTATCTGCCTGCTTTGCTATGAACCAGTAGTACATGGGGAATTATATTTTATTTATTTATTTGACATTTAGGAAAGTCCATCTGGGCCAAAAGAACCCATTTTTGGAGTAGGCCTGGGGAGAAAAGTTCCTAACTAACATAACAGACAATTAAGTGCATATGCATTACCATAGCTTTGTTTTATACAGTGGAGAGGTAGTTTAACTTTATATGGAGCAACATACATCCACGCATTTTAACTTCCTATACAAAGTAATACATTCATCTCCAGGAACTAAAATAAAATTATTTTCTTCAATTGCATAGAGGATAGGTATTTACATTCTTAATACGTGTTATTTTTTCGTTTTTTCCTCGTCATTTCATACAAAGATATGTTGTTGAGTAGCCATTACATTACAACAGAAGAGAAAAACCGTTGTGGAGAGATTAGGGAAGACTATAGGGATGAGATTAGCTGAAAGGTCAGCAGTACTGTAGAGGGTTTTGAATAGTTGTATCAGTCAGGGATTAGAAGTGTAAAAGTTAAGGTAGCCAGGAGTAGATCAGCTGGGGGTGGAGTAGATTCCCATTAGATGGATCAGGCTACTGTTTTGACAGACATACTTCTCATCTGGGATATATGAAATATAGGGTGTATCATAGCAATACTAGTATGATCAGGCCACGGTTTCATGTCATCTTCCCTGCAAACTTGCATATATTGTTGTAACAATTCACTTCTTCGTATGTCTCAATCAGAATGTGAACTTCAGATCCGTGGCTTTAAGTCATAAGGCTTTTGGCCTTTGACTAATGGGAATGCAATAAACAGCATAACTAATGCAACATTATTCTGAGCATTGTAATTAACTTACTCAGTGATTATGAAAAATATTTAATCCAGCCATAAATGTTGCCCCAAAACAGCAGTGGCCTCATAAGCATGACTGCATTTGTAAATGTGTATCATTCATAGTGACCTCATAAGCATGACTGCATTTGTAACCGTGTATCATTCATAGTGACCTCATAAGCATGACTGCATTTGTAACCGTGTATCATTCATAGTGCCCTCATAAGTATGACTGCATTTGTAAGAGTGTATCATTCACGGTGACCTCATAAGCATGACTGCATTTGTAAGCATGTATCATTCATAGTGACCTCATAAGCATGACTGCATTTGTAAGAGTGTATCATTCATGGTGACCTCATAAGCATGACTGCATTTGTAAGCATGTATCATTCATAGTGACCTCATAAGCATGACTGCATTTGTAAGCATGTATCATTCATAATGACCTCATAAGCATGACTGCATTTGTAAGCATGTATCATTCATAGTGATCTCATATGCATGACTGCATTTGTAAGCATGTATCATTCATGGAGGTGGTTTTATCCTGATCCTCCTGCTTACTTATTCTGTCCTCTGACAAGATCACCTCTCCCAGAGATTAGCTATAGTTACATTTTGTACAGATTATATCCCTAATCCAAAAAAATTGTCACATAGACATTTAAATGTGATCTTACATGAAAGCAACTGATAAAAAAATGACATTTATTTATGAAGAATGTTGATTATGTAGAGGTTGTACACCTCCACAAAATGTATGCCTGTGTACATCACAACACAAACGTGCATGCACATGTGCTCACCCACACACACACACACGCACACACACATACACACACACACACACACACACACACACACACACACACACACACACACACAAAACTGATATTGTTTGATTACAAAAAGTCAAACTAACATCCATATGTATGAATCCTTTATATTATCTAAGGTTTCAAATCAATCCTAAATAAAAATGTGCCCAATAGCAAGTCAAATAAATATTCTATAATTCAGCCATAGGTATCTATCCTTTGCAATCATTTTAATGAATAATTCAGATATATGCTTTTTATCAAAAAATACGCCTAAATTAGTTATCATCCAAAGATTATTGCTGATGCATGACAATACCAGCTAACACCAGAAAAATAATGCTTTCCCTGATTATGCTATTAAAAAGCCAAAGCCTTGGACACTTCTTTAACTGTCAGACAAAAAGGTGATTCTGATAACTACTAAGAGGCAATAGTCTATAACTAAATATGTTTCTAGGTATAGTGCTGTATTTCTTCCTTCAGTCACAAATGTAAACCTTATAAGTTGTACTGAAAGATCTCTTTTGACACGGAGTTTTGCAAGGAAACTAAAGCAAATGTCTTCCATCTAATATATTATGATTTAAAGTTAAACTCTTTCCATACCAGTTCACCCATAAAGTGTTACATCAGTAAAGAATTGCACAACCAAACCCCATCTTCATATGTTTGATACCAAATAACATATTAATGATTCTCCAGTTCAAGGGCCTCATAAGCATATAGAACCATTTTTCCAACAAGCATTTTACTTGTGCAAAGCCTCATACTTACCAAACATCCATTTATCTAGCCATCCATCCACAACCATCTTTACCATTTTATGCATATGGGGACAGGGTGTCGCTTTAACAGTGATAATCTAGAGTCAAAGTTCACACCACCACATGGCTAGCCTTGCTGCAGTTGTTCTTTCATAACACACACACACACACATACACAAACACACAATCTATGGGTTATTTAGAGTACCCACTTGGCCTCTTGCATGCCTTTTGATGTGGGTAGAAACTGAAGCACCTGGAGAGATGTCATGCAAACACAGTGAGAAAATGCAGACTCTACACAGAAGGCACCCCAGCTGAGAATCAAACCAGGGAACGTCTTGATCTGAGGCGACAGCACTACCTGATGTGCCCGTGTGCCACATACTTACCACACATGACCCTTGAAATTTTGAACCTACTTGAGCCAAGAGACAATGTATGGAACACTTTTTCCAGAATACCACCTAGTCTTTACTTAACCAAGAAGCTGTTTTGATCTGCTGTATATGCCTCTTCACTTCCTCAAAGTTTATTAATTTTGTTCGTGGTACAGTGAAGATCGGGATTTCTACCCTTTCCTCACTGTAGTGTGATCTTGGAGTAGTTGTTGAGTACATGAATATTCGCTCATGTGAGCATTCAGTGTTGTCGGTTTAGATGTTCTGATATAGATGCAGTGATTCCACTGTTCTGGCAGTTGTTATTCACCAGCTGCCAATGCTTCAACAAAAGTTGATTGTGTCCCACATGCCATGTTCTTCACCTGAAATGTTCTTCTGTTTGCTGGGTATCACAGAAGTCAAAGTTCTGTTACCCAGTCTTATTTGCTGTTTTAGAAATCCTCAATATGTTAGCATTAGTAGAGGTAAGCAATCTTACTGACAGCAGTTTAACAAATGGGAAATACCTGGACAAAGTTATTTCTGGTGGTGTTTCTGTGTGAATGATATTAGCGAGAGAGAGAGAGAGAGAGAGAGCACGTCCATTGTGCAGGTTGAGCTCTGTCCTACCTTACTGAGCACTGCATAATGATAAAAGGAAACATATGTTTTAGTCACAACACTTCTTCTTCTTCTTCTTCTTTCGGGGTCCCCACAGCGGATCACCATCCGCTCGTGATTGGCAGTAGAGTTTTACAGTGTCGAGTTGCCAGCCCGGCGCCCAACCTTCCACAGAAGGCACACACATGCACACGCTCACACCTAGGGCCAATTTAGTGTGTCCAGTCCACCTACAGCATGTCTTTGGGATGTGGGAGGAAACCGGAGCACCCGGAGGAAACCCATGCAACCACGAGGAGGACATGCAGACTCCGCACAGAAGGCAGCCCAGCCGAGGATCGAACCGGTGAACCTCTTGCTGTGAGGCAGCAACGTAATACTCTTTTACAGCTTTACCAAGTGTATGGACAACACTTTTGGTGTACAATAACTCTTCCCAAGAAAACACAAAATTTAGGAATAACCACAGACTGAGGAGTTTTTTTTCTTGGTGTCAAAGATGAGATGTTGTTTTATAAAATATACAGAACCTAACATTTGAATTACTGGTTTTACAACATTAACTAAATGTATTTGAAATCGACAATTTACCATTGGACTCTATCTAATGAGCCAAAGGAATTGATGGTACTAAATAGCTTGATACACTGTCCTTAGTGTCTATCTGTTTTCTATGCAGCATGAATAAGGGTTTGCTTTAGTTGATAAAGCCATTTGTTGTCATTAATCACTAGCAAAAGGAGTTGAAGCCTTGTAAAGTCAGTGTATGAGGACCGTGGTATAATGGATACTGCATACAAGCATAAAATCATGTGCATATGGCAAGAGTAGCATTCAAGCATTTTATCTATGTGATTTGTAAAAAAGATGAAACTACAAAGTTAAAGTCCTGGAATAAAACTTTGACAAACTCCTGTATTGGTTAAGTACAGGACTGAACAATATCTCTGTTGCATAAAAATGATATAGTATTAAAGGTAGCTTTGTAATTAGGTGACAGCATTTTCACCAATCCCTTCAGTTGTAAACCTTTTCAAATGGAGTGAGTGGTCTACTACAGCAACAGCTTTTGAAAGTCATTATGGATTTCTGCTGCTCTCTCTTCTTGATCTAATTTGTTAATGATGTGATCTGTGAAACCGGCTATGACAGCTTCTCTGCATTACCCCACATTGAAGCCATGTTGCATGGCCTTGTCGGGGAATGGGTTAACTAAACGTGAACAACTTTTTCAAATACTTTGACCAGAGATAATGGAGAGTAAGTAGTAGCTCTAAAGTTCTGTAGTCTAGATTAATCTCCATCTCTGGGTATTGATTAGGTATTGTTTTGCTATTTCTTTTCAAGTATTAGGAACAGTGTTTTCACATAAACTTTTGTTTATTAAGAGGTGATAGAGAATGTCATATGAAATGTCTTGAATATTAGAAGGGGACAAAAAGTATAAGACAGCAACAGAGGTAGTGGATTGAAGGTCAGAGGGTGACGGGGGGATCACTTTCTACTGTGACACTATGGTCCTTACAGACTGACATTAGCTTATCCATACATGAGGAGACGTGTTTATAAAAGGTAAGAGCAGTTTCATCTTTTAAGAGTTAGAACAAGCTATAACAATGCATGCATAGGTACACCCACCTCTGATGTTGTTTGTAACTCATCACAGTATAGAGTGAATGCAGAGAAGGTTGGCCTGTAATGTTTCATAGCTGTTCTGTTCAGACTGGTGGATAAGTTTCTGGTTGCACAACGTAAGTGTCAGCAGTTATTTGTCTATTCTCCACTGTAAGCTTTGTAGACTCTCTGGAGTATATCCTTATCTTCCAGTAGTTACCTTACTGAGCAGTTTATCCAAAGCAATATATTGCACCCAATCTGATTTTGTTTTAGTGAGAAATATTTATTCATTGGGCCTAGAGGGATGCTTGACAAGATTTCTGTGGAAAGACAACATTATGGGAGAAAGATTGAACTAGATGACAGTGTCTTGAGCACGTGGTAGAAAATGTGCGTGTATGTTTTTAAACATCTCACCATTTTTATTATTTGGATGTCAACAAGATAGATCCTGTAGACAGTCAGTGTGGATACGTGATCAGTGAAAATATTTTGGTGTGCAGTGATTTCAGAGAAGTGATAATCTGCTTACAGTACCATCTGAAATGCTAGCAGCACTACTGCTTTATCCATTCTGATCTCATCTGCTGTCCATTTCTTTGTTACATATTTTCTGTCTTCCCCAAACCTACATACGCAGACCCCACCTATACATATAAACATACACACATATGCATGCACATATAAAAGTGTGTGTATGTGTGTAGGTGTGTGATTCTTATATTTCCCATCTCCTCCCAACAATGCTCACATTACGGTGCTTTGTCTAAATGCACAAGCTAACATTTTCTTCACCCAGGTAATATTATTTAGTAATAGCTCACTGCACTATGGTAATTCTAGATACTCAGGTCCCCATAGTGTGTGCTCAGGTATAGAAAATATAATTTATGTGCTCACTGTACTACAGTAATTTAGGGAGCAAAGGTTGCCATGCTGTGAACCATTCTAAGTCTATTTATTCTTACTGGGTTGGTGGTCCACATGTGTCTGCCCTTGATGCGAATGAATGAATGTCATCCAGTGAATGTTCTGTATGTCATCATTTCCTATGGTGCCACGTGACCTATGCATTGTCAGACACCTAGTTCTGTTCATGAACGGCACCCATGGCAAGACCGACAAAAGAATCCAACTTGTGTGCTGTATGCATGGAGGACTATGTCTATGTCTCTGCTTCCAGTGCCCATTAGTGTTCATATATCTTGCCAAACTCCAGCAGGCAGATGTATTGGAAGTTTTATGGTTTAAGGAAAAACTTTCTGGGCTGAGGATACCATTTAAAGGTATTTATTATTAACTAACAATATTATGGAAGAATCACATTGAATAGAAGCAATATACTTTAATATATAAAATGCATGCTAACAGTTAGCTTTTTATATAAAATCATTTAATTTTACTGAGTGTTTCATAGTTGAAGATTTCAGTTACTTATTCACATGATGAAAATACAAATTCATTTTTCAATGTGCTTTTGCTGAGCATATTGCTACTTTTTGCCACAGATGAATCATTCAAGTAAGAGATTGATAGCAGTCATCAGGAAAAAAAGGAAAAATTAAATTATAGTTTAAACTCACTGACACAACATCTAATTGAAAATTAGTCTTCCATCCATCTTTAATGTATCCTCAGACATAGTATATTTAGGTAAAAGGGAGAGTAGGGTGCTAGGGTTGCTTACCCCTCTCCAAATAATTAGCATTTTTTGTTGTTTTTTTTAACCTTAATTCTGATAAATTGTGTTTTCAGTGAGCTGAAATTACAATGGAATGTCACGTTTCCCTGAAAATGCTATCTTCTTTTGTAATACTACCAAGATTTTACTTTTTTGATGTACATTTCTGAAGATCACAATTTTTATTATTTTTTTTTTTTTCTGTAGGGGCCTGGAAGTAAATAATATATAAAAGTGAAGTGCAGAGGGTTATGTATGCTATATTGACAGATGTTCTTAGTGTGCTATTGTTTGAGTGAGGAAGGGCAGTTTCTATGTGTGAGGCACTGATTAATGGTGGTTCTACAAAATATGTTTCAGCCAAAAGCAATACACCTGTTTTTGTTATTTCTAACAGCATCTTCTGTTTTAAAATATAAAAATAAGTTTTCCATAAAAGTGGAAGTTCTGTGTGAGAGCTGTGCTGGTTCCTAGAGGAGAACACCGTGTATATACAGAGGCTGGAGGAGAACACCGTTTATATACAGAGGCTGGAGGAGAACACCGTGTATATACAGAGGCTGGAGGAGAACACCGTGTATATACAGAGGCTGGAGGAGAACACCGTGTATATACAGAGGATGGAGGAGAACACCGTTTATATACAGAGGCTGGAGGAGAACACCGTGTATATACAGAGGCTGGAGGAGAACATTGTGTACAAACAGAGGCAGGAGGAGAACACCGTGTATATACAGAGGCTGGAGGAGAAAACCGTGTATATACAAAGGCTGGAGGAGAACACCTTGTATATACAGAGGCTGGATGAGAACACTGTGTATATACAGAGGATGGATGAGAACACCGTGTATATACAGAGGCTGGAGGAGAACACCGTGTATATACAGAGGCTGGAGGAGAACACCGTGTACATACAGACGCTGGAGGAGAACACCGTGTACATACAGACGCTGGAGGAGAACACCGTGTATATACAGAGGCTGGAGGAGAACACCGTGTACATACAGAGGCTGGAGGAGAACACCGTGTACATACAGAGGCTGGAGGAGAACACCGTGTATATACAGAGGCTGGAGGAGAACACCGTGTATATACAGAGGCTGTGGTAATGAGTCATTGTTCTAGAACATTGTTTCTCTGATCCTTCCATTCACTCATAGGTTTGGAGACTAGTCAGAATAGTTTAATGCATAGACTGCGTATCCATATCGGGGTTCCTGTCTTAACTTACAATATAGTAGGACATAATCATAGGTACATACTATATGTTTTTGACATTTTGATAAATCTGTGACTTTTGGTTACTTGGATACATAGGAAACACTGAAGGCTTAAGTTCGTATACTGCTTTGTCTGAATATTTTTCTGCCAATAGCCAAAATGACTGAGTTTGTCTAAATAGCATGTATGAAAAGATGTATAAGTATGAAGGAACTTCTTGGAATTAGTACATCTGAAAAACATCTGTACATATCCAGTGGAGGACTAGACAGGCATCAGTATCGGTTGCAAGGACACCAATACGTTTTCATGAAAAATAACTGGTGTCAAAATGCAAAGGGAGATTTAGTTTCATATGTAAATACTAGGCTATCACTCTGCAGACTATTACAAGTCAAGCCAACAACCAGAGGTCAGAATCAAGCCCTGTATGTTGCAGCTGTGAGTTAAAGACCTTAACCAATTTGCCAAACCCTCCACCCTACATGCAAATCCAGTGACCTAGGTTAAGCAATGTATAGATACCACAGGGGGCAACCAGGGTGGAAGACAAAGGTGAAGTAACCAGAGGCTAGGTCATCTATTTCAGTGTGGGGGGGGGGTAACAGGGTTCCTATACTGCATGGCAGTAGGGTTTGGTATATCCTTCTGAGAATAATATCCTTCTGGGAATAAGCAGTCTGCAGCAGACAACCACACAAACACACACAATCATACACATGAGACAACTATGCCAATATATAATACATGCTGTGCATTGAGGGAGGCAAGATTTTTTGGCTACGTTACAATTTTATCCGTATGGTGTAGCTAGCTCCTAGTCTCTGTAAATAAATAAGTTGTGACACTTGCTGGAGGTTATATTTTTTCAAGTCAATGTGGCACAGGGAAAATATAATGGGAGCAAACTGATGCAAAAGAAAGAAAATCCTACATTTATTCCTCTCTTGGCTTAGCTCTCTCTATATAGTTCCAGACATGTGCTCCTTATTTCACTTAGGATAGTAAATGCTTCCTTTCTGTTAGTA
This sequence comes from Protopterus annectens, assembly GCF_019279795.1. Lineage (NCBI taxonomy): Eukaryota > Metazoa > Chordata > Ceratodontiformes > Protopteridae > Protopterus > Protopterus annectens. The sequence goes on from NC_056741.1 coordinate 359,310,698, forward strand.
ACATGTATATGTTCATGAAAAATACTTCCAAATAGGATTCGTTTTTGTGAAAATATATGCAGTTTCTGCAAACAATGAGCAATTTATTCCTACTGAACTTTAAGAAGCTGTGCAACATCAGTTCAGTTCCACAATACATATGTAAAATTCATCTTATTGTCTTTTCCCACCACTAATTAGTACTGCATACCAATTAATTTGAAGAGAAGAGAAATCAGAGGGGAATCTGCCCAGATCATTCAGATTCTTGGCAGAGAACTAACAAGGGGAAAGACGCATAATTCTGTCTCTGCGCATTCTGACTTTTACAGCCGCTTTTCTCCTGCTTGAAGCTATGACAGATATTTTTTTCTTTAAATTACACTGGAATATTGCATGCATTTGGTATCTCCTGCTGTGTTTCTGGAGAGAATAGGCTCCTTAGAGAAAGCTACTGCCTTCATTAAAATCAGTTTTGCTTTTTGAATATTTTCCAAGCAGTTCAGGCAAGCTGTGAACATGGGCAAAAAGACTACCTTTGGTTTCCGGTGACATCACTAATAAGCTTTCTCAAGCTCTGCTCTCTTTGCTTCTACATTTGCAGTGCTACTAGTCTTTCCATCACATAGAAAAACAGATCTCCCCTGTTGTTGAATTGTTCTGTAGAAGTACAAATCAGCTGCTAAATAAATGCATTATAAATCCTTAAGTCCTAATTATTTGTGATATGCTGCCTGTAATTCCATCTGTAATTCCCCAATCTGTATAACTCAGCCAGAATGTGCCCACAAAAAAGTTTCAAAATAAGCTTGCCAGTCTTTGAAATGTATAAAGAAAACTGATGAAAGTGCTACTGTTCCTTTGACTTTAAATAAATATTCAATGTTTTGTTCAGGAAACATGCAGATATGCATATTCTCCTTTAAGCATAGTACTAGGAGCAGAGGGAAGGACATTTGAGCCTATATATATATATATATATATATATATATATATATATATATATTCAGACAAATATAGTGTAGAAGCAAAAAATGTCAACAATATGTGCAAAAATGCAAAAAATGAACAAAGAAATAAACTATTGCACTGAACTGTTTCCGTTTATGGTACTATTCAGACAAGATGGAAAATTATTAAACTACAACACTTAATTGTTTTAATTTATGATACTTTTCAGCTAAGACAAGTGATTTTCTGAATTTCCTATTTACGTCTACACAAAGAATTTCCAAATGTATGGAACAGTCTCATGTGAATTCACAAAACTGTGATTAGAAGATCAGAAAAGAATATTTGATTGAAATTAGCACTCGACTAAGGTAAAGGTAAGACATCTGCATCCCTCTGCACCATCTGCTATAGAAAAGTAGTTACATTTAAAGTCAGCACTACTGGGAAAACAGCAATTTATTTTTTTTAATTACACAAATAAAATCAGCATTTGTCTTTCCCCTTTCTTCAGTAAATCAGAGAAAAAGTACTGACTTTGAAGACATGATGCTTACATTACCATAAGTCATAATGGACATAGAGGTCACACAGAAAATCCTCATAGGCAAAAACATCAGAAAGACCACAGATAGCAAGAGTCTTCACTGTGTAATACCTTAAATCTTCTGTAAAGGAAGTATGTGTGGAAATATGCAAATTATCTCCCTTTCTCTCCAGATCCCAAATAAGAGTCCCCACGGACACAGCTCTAGGGTATAGATCTCAGCCTAGTAGTCAAGCCAAAACTTCCAGTACCCTCTCTGTCCAATCAGTGCTTCATGTCCCTGCCCAAGTAGCTGACACACAAACACACTTTAAGATTTGATTTTGATACGAACATACAGTTCTGGGGAAGGCTGGCACAGGTTCTCCAGCTGTGCCCCCTTTCTGCCCTAACTACAAGGTAGTACTGACTGCCACCAACCACTAATATCAGTTACTATAAGGCCCTTCCCAAAGGGTGTCCAATTTTACTGTGCAATCTTATTATCCAAATAGTAAGTGTGACTGAGACTTGAAGGCTATTTAGAAGTGGCTGGCACAGTATCACCAAATACATGCAATGTACTCTAAGAGCTTAAATTATCTATATACAAAACAGCCACAGTTGAAAGGTTTAAAATATTTAATAATAAATAATAAAAACACAAGACAATGCTTACTTCAACACGATGACATAACAGAGTTCAGAAATCCCATGAAAAACTTTAAAACAACATCATAGGATAGTCTGACAAATTATAGAAAACAGCGTGTCTAATCTGGCTAAATTACTATATAACTCGAAGAGAAATACTTAAATCTAAGATCCTACTTACATACAGAGCAAAGGCAGAGGGCTGGTGAGTTGATGTGTTCAGGTTCACAAAAATCCAAAATGTTTAATTCTCTCTCTCTCTGAGAAAGTCTTAAATTGGTAACATAGTACTGTTGAGTCATTTCACATTACATCATTCTTGACACTTCTCTGGTTCCCAGGCTAACAGAAACTCAAAATTTACATTTCTTAGTAAGCTTATACCTGGCCAGGAAGCCACAGCAATAAAAGACAGTATACATGTAAAACCTTAGCAATTATCTCTTAAATCAAGACAATAGAAATAATTTCTTGGCCAGACATCCTGTCTCTGAGCTTTGAGATCAAACAGTCATAAAATGCTATACTTTATCAGCTTTCTTACAGCAGAGTGCACTGCTGTTACATTTTTGAAGCTCGGTACAACATATAGTTTAATCATAACATATAGTTCTCTTTACATTTGCAAACCAAGTCTGTGGATTATATTAATATTTACAAATGACATAGAATTATTAACAAGATTGTATCTGGCTGGGCTGGCAGCTCCTCAGTTGTTCACAAAAACAACCAGTAAAAAATGTCACACAGAAAAACCTCATAGGCAAAAAAAAAAAGACCCTGGCAAACCAAAAACTTTAAGCACTTGTGTTTCCACAGGCCAAATAAATGTCATTGTAAATGGGTTATCTGCATATTATGTAAGCATTAAAAATTGACATACATTGCTCTACATGTATGATATATGTTTTAATTTACCCCTACTTTACTTTACCTATTGCCATATTTCCTTTTAACTGAGTAACAATGAAATAATAATGAAATAATATTTTGTATTATATTTGTCTTTTTCTAGAAGGAGTAATGAAAGACATATGTTTTTCAATTAATTTAGTTCATAGGTTTATAAATTAATACTAGACAAACTGCTCTTATGGTCCATTTTAAACCTAGCCAATTACTTCATGTGAGAATCAAACCCTACATTTTGTGTCTGTAATGTCAACATCTTAATCCTTATGCCAACCTTCCATTTGGGATGTCAGAATCCCTCCTATAACTATCCTGCCAACTTAGAGGAGTAAATGTAATTCATCATCAGTTACAATCACCTACAAAAGACCGAATAAGTCAGCATACATTTTTTTTAATTTTTGCTTTTATTTTTTAGCTCCGTGTCTGATGACCATTAAGCCACAACTAGAACTCCTATCATTTATTCATTCCCCTTAATGAGTGCGGCTCGTTTGGTCGGCATAAACAGATGAACAGTTGTGGGTTCAATTCAAGCAGCTTTATTACACACAAACACATCAAGAATGAGACTTTGTAACTTAGAAACAGACTACCACACTCATACATGTTAACACTCTGGCTGTTCTCTCAAAATGGCACTGCTGCCTGCATGGGCTCACTATTTATATGCATGTGCTTACATCTGGAAATGCTTATTAAAGGTACATACACATACTATGTTTTACATCCTCCATCTTTGAGAAATAGTCCATAAATGAAATTACATTATTCAATGACATGCAATTTACAGAAATTATCTTTTGACATGCAGTTATACAAAACTAATTATTTGACTTGCAATCATACAAAATTAGACACATATAAAACAATCATGTCCAGGTTGTTGTGTATTTTACACTAGGTCTAGAAATATAACCTGATCTTGTAACATAAAAGTCAGAAATGGATCTAGCAATGGGGACTGTCTTCAAGGAATGTTCAACTCTGAGAACATCTGGGACATCATCAGGAACGGGAATGGATACTGAGACATGTTTCTTTGGTATGAACATTTTCAGGTTTGCTCTGAGATCTAGAGTCTGTATCACTAATACTATGCTGTGATATTGTTTCTGACACAGGAAGAAGATGCCTACAGTTGCTCCTGTATTTTATACCCTCAGATTTCACTAAATAGGATCTCAGCTTGGCACATATACCTCTGACTTAACCAATTCGATCAAAGCCTTTCGCCATTTGTATCCTCACTGTCTCAACTTCCTTCAATTGACGAATAAATCATTTTATCATAGCTGGACTTATGAAAGGAACGCTTCTTAAAAAGTTAGGCTTTGATTGCTTTGTTGTTTTTAGCATTAGGCACCAACAAACTAGAACTGATAGGCAAGGTTGTTCTGGTTTGCCTAGATAAAAGTCTTTGAGGAGGCGAGCCACATAGGTTGTCACTGGGTATATTTCTGAGATTAAGCAATTCAAAAAGATACGGGTATCATCATGTTTTGACCTCTCTAGTAATTGCTTTGCACTCTGTACTGCACGTTCAGCAACACTGTTTGACTGTGGGTATTCCGGACTACTAGTAACATGTATAAAGTACCACCCTTTTGCAAATTTCTGAAACAATTGACTGGTATACGGGTCTATATCAGAACATCGAAGTATTAAAACTTTGAATGTTCTGATATCGAACACTATTTAGCGAACGCTAAGAATAGCAAAGCTGCAGAACAGCGAATTCTTTCCTCAGGAAAGAATTTGGTTGGACGTTTCTGTGGCTTTGCTATTCTTAGCGCTGTGGTGGAAAGTTACGGGTTGTGTTCAGGTAAGTGTGCGATTGTTTGTACATTAGGGTTAGGGGCGGGTTAAGTGAGTTAGGGTTAGGGTGCGGGTTAGGCATGTGTGCGATAGAGACAGACTTTAGGGTTAGGGGTGGTTTAAGTGAGTTAGGGTTAGGGTTAGGGTTAGGGTTTGGGTTAAGGTAAGTGGGTAGATAGTAGTGTATGTTTAGTTTAGTGTAGCGTTAGATGTAGGAATTTAAGTGTATGTGTGTGGTTGCTGTTTGTTTGATGTGCTTGTGTTGTGTGTATGTGTTTCGGAGCAGCAAATTTTTTCCATGGGAAAAAAATTTGCTGTTCTGAAAGTTCGATATTTTCATGTTTAGATGTTTTGGGGCTGATGAAATAGCGTTTGTTATTTTCATCTTTCGATAATGTGATATAAACGCTGGTATACTGGGTACCTTTGTCAGAAATAATATTGTGTGGACTAACTACTATGGACTGAGAAATGATGTTTCATCTTAGTAATAACAGCATCAGATGTTAGGTTAGGTACTAAATCAATCTCAAACTAGTTCAAATAAGAGTCTACCAACACTAAGTAATGCTGATTGTTCCACTCAAATATGTTAGTGGCTACTGTTGACCAAGGTAGTTCAGGAATCTGGCTTAGCTGAAATGGCTCTTTTTGTAAATGCGGTTTAGTACTGTTGCATACTGAACAAGAAGACAGCACTTTATCAATGTCCTTTGATAGAGAAGGTGAAAATACAAGTCCTCTCACCCTTCTTTTGATAGAATCAGAACCTGGGTGCCCACAATGCAAAATCTGAATGTATTCATGTTGTAAGGAAGTAGGAGCAATAAATTTTGGACCTTTGAAAATTATACCATCTTCCATCAGCATCTCATCTCTGTATGGAAAATAAAGTTGTACTTCTGGAGGTACACAAGATTGCTTTGACGGTCATCCAACATTGATTAAGTGGTTAAGTTTTTGTAAAATTGGATCAGTCTTTGTATGATCTCTCAGCTCATCAAGTGTCATGGTAGAAAAATTATGCTCTTCCATGACATCAAAGTCAAAATTCTTTGCATCAACCTGTTCTGTGGTATTTCTGTGTGATCTGGATAAGGTAACAGCCAGATAAAGAAGTCTGCCTTTTATATGGACCATTTTGAAATTGTATTTTTGTAATCTAAGCATCATTCTTTGTGGTCTTGATGGAGCAGTATGCATAGGCTTCTTTAAAATAGTGATTAGAGGTTGATGATCATTTTTATATTTGGATAGCCCGGCCATAGATAATATAATCATGGAACTTCGAACATGCGAACACAATTGCCAAACGTTCCTTCTCAATTTGAACATATTGCATCTCAGTTTGGGTAGGAGTTCTAGATACATAGACAATGGGTCTGCACTCTTGAAGAATAACTCCACCAAGACCGAACTTTGAAGCATCACAGGAACGAACTACTAGTTTGTGGACATCAGAGTATCTCAATGTAGGCGGGTTGGCAATTTGATGTTTGAGGTTATCAAATGCTGTCTGATGTTGTCCTAACAATGACCAGGCAACACCTTTGTGTGTCAGCTCTCTTAAAGGCACTGATAATTCACTAAAGTCAGGGATAAATTTGCACAAATAGTTAACCATACCAAGGAAACTCTGTAAGGCTTGGACATTGTCTGTGGCTGGCATCTCAAGAATAGCTGCTTATTTGGAAGGGTCTGGTCATAAGGCTGTACTGGTAAATAAATGGCCTACATAAGTAAATTCTGGTAGTCTGAATTTACATTTCAGAGGATTGAGCTTTAAGTTCACTTCACGTGCTCAGTCCAGAACTTTCCTGAGGTTTCTGTTATTCTCTGCTTCACCATTGCCTCCGACCAGTAAATCAACAACTATTATATCACACAGACAGCCTGAAAAAGTTTGCTTCATTGCATGCTGAAAGACTTCACTGGCATAATTTATTCCAAAAGGCATCCTGAGGAATCTGTATCTATAAAATAACATGCTGAACTTGTATGAACGCTATTTTAATAAAACAAAGCTTTTGAAGATACAAATCCCTTCATCAGTGTATATACGTTCCCGAAAGCTTTGTTTTATTAAAATAGCATTTCTACAAGTCCAGCATGTTACTTTGTATCTGAATTGCTTGCTGTGCTTAGATTTATTGGTTGTAGATCTCTTGTGCAGAATCTGTATCTACTAAATGGGGTACTGAATGTAGTCAGTAGTGAAGATTTGCAATCAAGCACCACTTACCAAAATGAACTCTTTGTATCTAAGACAAAAAATACAGTGGCATTTGGCATGAGGGCAGCAACCTCCTCGACTGTACACAAAGGATAATGAGGTCTCTTTAATGCCTTGAACTTTTCTTGTGAGCAGCTACCATGGAAGACACCTACTTAGTTGGCTCTGTAACTGGACAAATCACACCTTGCTGCACCATTTTGTCTAACTGGAATTTGACTTTGTCCTGCATAGCTACTGGAACTCTCCTTGCTAGTTTGACCGCTGGACTGACCTCTGTGTCTACTTTCATGGAGTACACAACTGGAAGTTTTCCTCATTTGTCATTGAAAACATCAGCATACTCTGAGAAAATAGCATCACTGAAGTTGGAACTGGGACATATGCTTACATGACATACTTCTTTGGTAAAATAAAGCAGTTTCATTCTCAAACTGTCTCTGAGACCTAATAATGACTGCACAGGTCTTCTGACCACATAAAATTTCAAGCTGTAACTGTCCCCAGCTGAACTGCATGAAAGCACTACTGAGCCTTCGGTTTGAATCTCTTCACCTCCATAAGCAACAAGCTTTGCACAATTAGCCACATTAAGTTGCTCACCAGCTCTTACTCTAGCAAATGTTTCTGCAGATATCACATTACACTTTGAACCACTGTCTACTTTGAGCTCCATGGGCTTACCATTGATCAGGACAGTACAAAATAATTCATTCTTTGCCAATAAATTTACTGCACTAATACACCATCTACATAGAAAATGGGGTTGGAGCCTTCAATATGATCAACTCGCTTTCTTGACTGACCATTCTTAATAACTGAATTGAGGTTTGCTTGATTTACAAAACTTTTGAAAGTGGTTCCATTTTTTACACTTGTGGCATTGCTGACCAAATGCTAAGTACTTCTCTCTTTTAACCTCATGATTGGCACCACAATTATGACATTTAACAAAAAGACTCGACTTGGGTTTTGCTGACTCACCCTTATACTGCACTGAGCATGTCTGTTTTGCTGAGCTAGACTTGGAACTTGCTAGAAAGTTATGAGACCTCCCTGGGAATCCTGCAGGAGTTGCAGCTGACATGTCCTTAGGCCTTCTTCTGCTTGCCATGTCCTGCATGCTATCTATGCTTGCTCTAGAGGCTGCTGAAACAAAGTTCTTACCACTTGTAAGCATACTTGTGTGTCTTTCTGTGAGCTCATGGATTTGGCAAATGTCTATGGCTTTGCTCAATGTTAAATCACTGTCATAAAGCAAAATCTTTCCCACTGCTGCACTATTAACAGCACACACAAGCCTGTCCTTCTTTGACTCATCTTTCAAATCACCAAATCTGCATGTTTTAACCTTATTTTTCAAGTCAATGATATAGGCTGCAAACATTTCACCTGGCTTTTGGTCTCTTGTATAAAATAGGTGCCTCTCTAATGTAACACTTGTCTGAGGGTTACACATTTCTCTAAATTTATGTTTCAAGCTCTCAGGGTCTTCTCTTGATTCAGCTGATACAACAATATGGTGGTTCCCCCTCTTCTGCATATGCAGCTGGTGCATAGACAAATGAACGCTCTCTCTCAATGGCCTCTGACCCAGCTAAGTTAAGCAAAATGAAGCCCTTGTATATGCATCTTTGTCAGAAAAAGCTGCTTGTATGGAAATATTGTATTCCTGCTCAAATACCCTCTAATTCTCTGCAATATTATGATCAAACACAAGTGGGCTGGGTCTGCAAAATGCCTCTGCCATATCAACACACAGTAGTGAAAGTGCATGGAATAATATACGAACATGCTCGCACATAAATATACATCAGAACTTTATGCCAGAACTTGTAATTGTGCCCAGTAGCACAACAGACTATTTGAAATAACTGCACTTTGCCAAATAAGTCTCCGTAGCATAAGAATACTTTAAAATCACTGTACTTTGTGAAACCTCTCCTTTTCAGTGTAAGAAATACTTTGAAATTACTGTATTTTGTGAACAAACTGTACACAGCAGAAGAAGCTGAGAGTAAGAAACACTTTGAAATGACTGCACTTTGCAAATGAACCGTATACAGCACAAGAACCTTACAAAATGCCTGTACTTTGAAAAATAACTCTGTAGAGTGTAAGAAACACTTTGAAATGGTGGCATGCTTTGAATAAATGTTTTCAGCACAAGAAACTTTTTCGAAATTGCTGTACTTTTTCTGCACTTTGCAATATAACTGTACTTTGCACACAGCAAACTCTTTGATTTAATTGCATCGTAATAAAGCACACACTCTGCAAACACTTTGCACACTCTGAGATACTTTGAACAGCTCTAGTCATCCTTTGAATGGCTTCAGACCAGGGTTGCAAGATTTCCAGCCCCCCAGGTAGGGACAAAAAAAAAAAAAAGGTCTCTCACGTCAAGTGAAGACAAAAAAAAAAAAAAAAAGGTCTTCGGCAACTGAAGACCAAAAATTAAAAGGTCTTTAATGCGGAACACAGTTCCACATTAAAGAATTGAGCTCACTCAGTAGCTCTGCATTAAACACGGAGCTTCTCGTGTTTAATGCATTGCAGTTCCGCATTCAACACAAGTAGCTCCGTGTTTAGCGATTTTTGATTGGCCCGTATACCGGCATATGGGCCAATCAAAAATCGCTAAACACAGAGCTTCTCGTGTTTAATGCGGAACACAAGAAGCTCCGTGTTTAGCAATTTTTGATTGGCCTGTATGCCAGGCATACGGGACAATAAAAAAAAACAAAAAAAAACAAAGCAGAGGCTGGCCGGGATTTAAACCGGCAGGGCGGGACTTGGGATCAGGCTGCTGATCTCGGGACAGTCCTGCCCAAATAGGGACGTCTGGCAACCCTGCTTCAGACAATGTTGGTGCCCAAACACGGTCTTCTGCTAAAAAACATGCAATCACCTTGCTCTTTAAGCTTATTTTGCCCTTTTATTGTACTCGTTATGCCATTTAACCTCTTATCATGCTCATTATACTTTTCTTGTGCTTGTTTTACTTTAAACATGCTCATTATGCAAACCAGAGGTAATTCTGAGCCCCATATTAATATTTCTGCTAGTTTTATCAAATTTCGTAGTTTTGAACATTTTGTTTAATTAATAATGTGTTTTGTGCCTTTCATTTGATTAATAATGCGTTTTATGCTACTTGTTTGATTAATAATGTGTTTTGTGCCTTACGAATGCTGAATTTCATTTTCTTTGCAAAATAAATCATTAGATTATTAAATTATTTAATTGTGGTTACCTTCAGTTTGTTTCTGGCCCTTTTTGATCATTTGAGCATTGTTATCACCCAACCTGCTCAATATACCTTCACCTTCAACTCTGTACTTCATGGCTTGAAGAAATTGCACTCTCAATCCCAGTTCTGATACCATTTCACTCGTCTGATCAGGATAAAACAGACGAACAGTTGCGGGTTCAGTTCAAGCAGCTTTTTTACACAAAAACACATCAGGAATGAGGCTTTGTAACTTAAACTTAAACGTAAATAAACTTATAAACAGACTGACTACCACACTTACACATTTTGACACTCTGGCTGTTCTCTCAAAATGGCACTGCTGCCTGCACTTGCTCACTATTTATATGCACGTGCTTACATCTGGAAATGCTTCTTAAAGTTACATACACATGCTCTGTTTTACAATGAGGTGATAACAGGACTGCAATGTGACAGGTATTCAGGCAGCCATCATTATGTTTTTCATATTCGGGTGCTATGTATCCTCTGCATATGTTTGTAAGATCCCAAGGGTTGAACATGTGGGGTTATGTGATGGCTTCTCACCCACTCTAATGACTGATGTGAGTCTCAGTGAAAGTAAATACCCCATTCATCTTTGGTGTCCACTAGGAATTGCAAGCCGAATGCACAATGCAGAGCACATGCCCCCACCCCCTCCCCTTAAGAGAGATGAGGAGGCTCCACCTCTTCCTTCATGTCCCTCCATGGTTGGTTCCTTAAGTGCCCAGGTCACTAATCAAACCCAGATGATTATGGTTGTAGTCCAAGCTTCTTCCCTGTATGCCACAATCCTACTCCTAAATCAGGCTGACATTTTGTTAAGGGAGCATGATGCAAGTAATGTAATTTTTAAAGACTTAAAGAAAGTCAACAAAAGGATTCTGAACAATGCCAGTAGAAAGTCTATGAGGTGAGACAGGAAAAATAAGGGTAAAGAAAATACCAACATCTCAGAAAAATTATGAAGCCCCTAACACCATTAATGGTGGGTGCATGGTCAGTTTCAGACTCCAGGAGATAAGTGCATTTTAAACATTACAATCAGCTCCTTGGTATAAGGCTGTTTGTATCACAGCTGCTACAACAGAACTGCTTGATATATTTGTTCTGAAGACGTCCAGTCAATACAGTGGATGAGAGCACTTGGCTTTTTACTTAATAAATTAGTGTTGCCCATTTGACAAGTTATAATGCTGAATTTTCATTAAAATCTATATAGTAGCAATTTGTTTACATTCCAAGTGTACTGGCTTGTAAAGTCTCAGAGCTTTCTGAAACCTGGAGAACCAGTGAGACAGATTTTATATGTTTTAGAGTCCAAACTTTCTCCAACCTATAGCATTCTCGGACTGAGAATAATAAAATAAAGGGGTGGAGATGACCCTCTCAACTGGATGCAAGTGGGCTTACTCTCGGCAAAAAAAAAATAATTTTATTTGGTTATGAACTTGTTCAGTACTATACAGCCACTAGTGCATATGTTATGAGGATCTTTGCAATTGGACTGTCAGGTTTGAACTTTCTGAGGTAAGTAATCTTAAGATCTCACTGTGGATTCCATTATAACCTACTGACATTAGAGACAACTGCACAAGATAGTCAGTTCTGGCATCTGACATATTGTTTTCGCTATTACTATGTGCATACATGTGCAGATATATGTTTGTGTGTTTGTCATTGTGCATGTGTGTGTGTGTGTGTGTGTGTGTGTGTGTGTGTGTGTGTGTGTGTGTGTGTGTGTGTGTGTGTGTGTGTGTGTGTGTGTGTGTGCACCATGGATTCTTTGCCACATTTAACTTGCCCTACTTCTGACTTGGAATTTCAGTTATGATGATCAAAGACAGCAGGAGCTGTGTATAATAAAGTACATATGCAAGCACTGACAGCAAGTGTAACGGTACATTCACCATACCAAGAATACAGTGCAATTACTTTGCAACATCTTCAGCAAGATCTCTGTTGAAACTGTCGTCTCACTGTTCTGAGAGACTGATCTGCAAATATTTAGAGTTTGTACTGTTAGTTGTTGCTAAGATCTCTGTTGAAACTGTTCCAACCCCATTTTCTGCCATGTCTTCAGTTGGTACAACTGGTTTTTACAGCTTGTGTGTTATCTAACTCAAGGATCACTTAATTTGACCTGTTAGTAACAGCCTGTATTTAATTGCTGGAACCTGTGTTCTGAAAGACTGCCTTCCAGACTATCTGCAAATATTCAAAGCTGAGTATATTTTTTTTGGTTATAGAGTTTGTTAATTGCTGCTTAGATCTCTGTTGAAACTGTTGTCTCACTGTTCTGAGTGACTGATCTGCAAATATACAGAGGTGAGTATATGTTTTGGGTTTTAGAGTTTGTACTGTTAGTTGTGGCTTAGATCTCTGTTGAAACTGCCCCCCCCCCCCATTTTCTGCCATGTCTTCGGTTGGTATAACTGGTTTTTACAGCTTGTGTGTTATCTAACTCAAAGATCACTTAATTTGACCTGTTAGTAACAGCCTGCAATTAATTGCTGGAACCTGTGTTCTGAAAGACTGCCTTCCAGACTATCTGCAAATATACAGAGCTGAGTATATTTTTTTGGTTATAGAGTTTGTTAATTGTTGCTTAGATCTCTGTTGAAACTATTGTCTCCCTGTTCTGAGAGACTGATCTGCAAATACACAGAACTGAGTATATTTTTTTGGTTTTAGAGTTTGTGCTGTTAGTTGTTGCTTAGATCTCTGTTGAAACTGTTTTGTCTCAACCACCCTCCCTATTTTTGGTTTGTAGTTTAAATTTGGTGGCTTTTGCAGTTGCCCGCCCCACTGTAGATTTCATCTGGGACACTCCCCCAGTCCCATCTCTTTACCACATTCTACCTAATAAACTCTTTCTGCACTTGCTTTTAGTCCTTTTTAATTTAATTGCATTTTTAAACTGTGTTTGGTCTAATATTGCTACATACTCAAGTGTGCTAGCTTGCACTGCATGTGAATTGTTTTTATACTGTTTTTGCTACTTTTCTGTATAAAAAAAACTGTAAGTTTGTTTCCTACCTTTCCTGTAACTAGTGTTCCAGATACAGATTTGCTGTATCCAGAACTGTATGTAAGCTTCTGAGCCCCCCAAACCGTTCTGTGTTGGAGGGAAGCCTTCTAGCTTATCAGTGGGAGTGGTAAGTACTAGGTAACCTGTCTACCACATAAGGAGTGGTTCTAGCCCAGAAATTGTAGTTATTGGCCGTTTGGGCAATCTCTTCCATCTCTCTCAACTTTCTGATTTGAAAGCCTGCATTTGCACTTGTTTCTGTCCTGTAACTCGTCTAGTGCAAATACAGATTCTTAGTTTTAGCACTTAAATTTGCTTATTCATGCTCAGCACTTGTTCATAACTTGTAAGCACTAAAAAAGCTACTAATTACTATAGCACTCAATCTTCCTCATTGCCTAGAGGAAAACAGGTTTTGTACTTACTTTTCTCACTTGCTTAGAGAAAAACAGCTCTTGTACTCACTTTCTTCACTTATCTAGAGGAAAATAGTTTTTTATTCAGGCAGGTCCAAGGGTCAGCTCCCAGTGTTCTCTCCTGTCTGATGAATCTGGGCATCTTGAGGCAATGTAGAAATTGCCTCATGTACACAGACAACCCTATCCTCCTACCACCCAACACTACAACCTGTGAGATATGCACTTATCTAGCCAAACTGGAGGTAAAGCCCTCTCCAACCAAGATTGAACTTGACAGTCATGAGGAGAAGGTAAACATTTGCACCACACCACACTCATCACACAGTCTCACTAAATCTACACCACCAAAATCCAAACACAGTAACAAAAAAACATTCACAGAGGCTCTCAATAATAATCTGTGTAAGCAACAGAGACCTACAAAGCAGAAACGTAGGCCCCCTCCATCCCCCAACACAACCCAAATGACACATAGCCCACAGACTCAGTGTGCCACTCAACCACAGACAATAAGGAAAAACAACGTACCCAACACACTAGTCATAGGTGACTCTATAGTCAGGCAAACTGATGTCCCACTCACCAGGCTAAAGAAGAAGAAGGTTACTGTCAGCTGCCCGTCGGGTGCTAGGATCCACCACATAACCCATGCACTCAGGTCACTCCACAACAAGTACAAATCTGACTCTGTCATTGTCCATGTTGGTGTGAATGACCTGAGACATATCTCCCTGGACTACATGAAAAGAGACATGGAAGAGCTCTCCAATCTTGTAGCCCAGGCAGGTATGACCCTAGCCCTGAGTAGCACTCTGCCATCACCCAGAATGATACCGCAGTACAAGGACAAAATGATTGACTTCAACAATTGGCTAAGCTTCTGGTGTCATTCTAAGGGGGTCCAGTATCTGTCTGCTTGGGATGACATGGTCGACAGACCACAATGCCTTGCCACAGATGGCCTACACCTGTTGCACCTCGGATTCCGGATACTGGCTAAGGCTCTTGCTGCCCCTACAGTGCCTTTTTTAGGCAAGGTTCATATAACAAATTCACCACCATAACTGGAACAGGCAAGCAAAAACTGAGGGTAATGCTACTCAATGCTAGAAGCCTAAATCTCAAGATGCACTCACTCGAGGCACTCCTTAAAATGGAGAACATCGATATCTGTGCAGTGACTGAGACCTGGTTCAAGGCTTCAGAGAGCACCCCTGCACTACCAGGCTATAACTCATACCACACTTTTCGGCCATGTAACCTAGACCAAAACACCAAAGGCGGAGGTGTGTCCATACTCATTAAGGATATCCACACCTTCAGGCTAGTTGTTCAGCATAATGCATCCGAGGTTATCTAAGTGCAACTAACTCTGGGCAAAACTGCAATCCAAATTGTAGCTTGCTACAGACCCCCCACCATGCCCCAGGATTCCCACTCCTCTTTTCTTTTTTTTTTTTTCAAAACAGGTTTATTGTTTTAACATATAAGAGAAATATCATAACAATTTTATACAAGTAATTAAAAATAGGTATTATTATAATATTCAACAAAACAACTAAAGTATTTACAAAGACATCCACTACAATCAGATCAATTAATTAAACTAAAATACCATGCTATTGAAATTAAATTTTTTTTAACAAATTTTGTAAATTATCCCATACAATAAAATAAGATGTTTTTCTATTTGTTCTAGTCCTAATTGTGTTTATTTCCATATGGCACACAATATTCATAACATTTTTAAATTCATTGAACGAAGGAGGTGTATCTGAAATCCAATTTCTAGTTACTATTTTTCTAGCCACTGCTAGAATAGACCATAACAAGGGAAGCTTAACCTTTTTAACACTTTGAGGTACAGGTGTGTTGAATAATATAAGAGATTTAGAAATAATGAAATTATCTGTAAAAAGAGCCTGCAAAAATTCATCAACTGACTTCCAGTATTCTTTCAATTTTATACAGTCATAAAACATATGAGCCCAGTCAGCATTAATTTCTACATTACATCTCTTACATAGATTATCTTTATTATTTATTTTATTCATCATCAAAGGTGTATAAAAAGATCTATGTAAAAATTTCCATGTATAAAGTCTCCAGACAATGGAAGACATAGTTCTATAAGCAGATTCCAATATATATTGTTTATCTTGTTGATTTGGTGGGTCCCCATTAATAGAAGTGAAATAATTCCAGTATGAATCTACACTGTAAAAAGTTTCTTGTCTGATAACTTTATGTATGTATGAAAGTTTACCTTTATCAGAAACTTTATGTTGTAAATGTAATATCAAGTAATCAATCAGTGTTGGAATAGATTCTTTAACAATTATAGACATTAAATCTATTTTATTAATGAGATGTTGTCTAAAGGTCTGAACCTCTAACCAGCAAGTTTCTCTTAGATTAAATTCTTGTTTTAAGAAATCTAGATTTTTAACTTTATTATCAGATATCAACTGATACCAATACTTTAGATCATTATCTATAGCTAAATGAGTTCCTTCAGAAGTAGATGACAAAAGCATACCCTGAGTATACATTATAGAAAATACAATAAAATTCCATTCCCTATACTTAGGGTGCATGAATATAAAGTTACGATAACTAATAATAATATTTAATGGGTAACAAACCATATGTTTAGGTGTAATAGGTGAAGTACAAAATTCCTTTAGTAACCATAACATGGAGTTATTTACAATCATATTTTTATGTGTTAAGGAGATTTTCATGAAGTGCATACTAATTAGCTCCCAATAATCTTTCCATTTTGTGACATATGACTGATCTATTAATAAAGTAATAACTTTTACAATAGAAGAGATAGTATATAAATTAAAGTCTGGAAAAGAAATACCCCCTTGAGACCAGCTATTAGTATGTTTCTTTAATGCAATCCTAGGTCTATTAGGTGCCCATAGGAAATTTAACATTAGTGTGTTCAGTTTCTTGATAATTATTTTTGTAGGTGGAAGTATTATTGATTGTATTAAGTATAAAATCTTGGGGAATATTATCATTTTAATAATTGTAAGTCTCTCCTCCATAGTAAAAAACATATTATTCCAGGTGTTAAAAAGATTTTGTATATTAAGAAAACAGGTATTATAATTATTATATATAATAGATTTAATATCTTTAGATAGTATTATACCTAAATAAGTTATCTGACCTGAATTGGGTACATATTTAGTAAAATCACTAATGAGAATATTTTTTCGTGTATATATAGGTAGTATTTTAGTTTTTCTTCATTGAATATTAAACCAGAAATACTTTTAAAATTCATCATGTTATCAAATAGAGACTGTATAGAAGAATTAGATCCTGCTGATGTAATTAGAACATCATCTGCAAAAGTTGAATTTTGGATGTTGTATTTTCATCTATTTCAAAACCCTCTATGTCAGTACTGTTTCTGATCAAATTAGCCCAAGGCTCCATTACTAAAGTGAATAATAGTGGAGAAAGTGGACATCCTTGTTTTGTACCTTTAAGAATGGGTATTTTTTGTGAAACATATGTTCCTACCGTAATATAAGCCAACGTTCCTTTGTATAAATGTTCAATTAGATTTACAAATGCATCTGAGAAGTTTGTGCACTTCATTAAGGTAAACAGATAGTCCCAACTTACTGAATCAAATGCTGAACTTATATCAAGACTAATAAGTGTTAAATCTTTCTTTTTCCTATTTGCAAAATCTATTAATGTTAAAGTTCTTCTTATATTATCAAAAGTATTTCTATTTACAGTGAAGCCTGTCTGATCTATATCTATAATGCCGGGAATGATTGTCTTCAATCTATTAGCAAAGATACTCATAAACATTTTATAATCAACATTAAGTAATGAGATGGGCCGATATGAAGAACATCTAGTTGGATCTTTATTAGGTTTTAAAATTGGCGAAATAAATGTATATTGCCAAGATGGGGGGGTTATTAACTCAGTTTGGGCCAAAATAGAAACCTTATGTATTAATGAATATGTATTTTTAGAAAGGATTTTATATATCTCTGGTATAATACCATCATTACCCGGTGCTTTGTTTGATTTAAGCTTATTTATTTGTGTAATAACTTCTGTATATGAAATACTCTTGTCCAATAGTTTAATCTGTTGTTTATTAAGCTTTTTATTCATATTTGTGGTTATAAACTCCTTTATTTTATCTTTAGGTTCCATGTTAATATTATTATGGTTAATTTTGTGAAAGTGATTTCTAAATTCATCTAGTATTTCTGGTATACTAGAAACATTCTTCTTTTTCCTTAGAGAAAAGATTTCTTTGATATGGTTTTGTTTATTCAACCTTTTTGTTTTATTTTTAAGTCTGTGTAAGTATTTGGGGCTTATTGAATAAGACAAAAACTTGTATTTCTCTAAAGTTATTTTAACTTTATAAGTTAAAATTTCTTTGTATTTCTCATTTAGTTTGTTTATTTCTTCAATAATTTTCTTGTCCATAATATTTTCTTTATTATTATGTTTATAAGAGTCTAATTTACTTTGAATATCTAACAATTCCTTATCCCAAGATTTCCTTTTATTATTATACCATCTGATACTTTGTCCATATAGATATGATTTTAAGGCATCCCAAACATAAACAATGGAGACTTCAGGAGTATTATTTATGTCTAAAAAATGTTTTACTTC